>NC_092352.1:26449855-26749855 GCF_963676685.1 Mytilus edulis | reverse complement strand
GACAGTGCTCAATTAGTCCCATAATAATTATAATAATCGAATCAGATAAAAGGAGATTTGGGGTCACAAAAATCCCCAAATGACCTCTACAGCTCACGTAGAGGTCCAGTTTTATTTTGGATTAACTGTTTGCTGTCATACAATTTGATTAAACTCATCTTGACAGTTATCATCGTTAAGTAAAGGTAGATATTTCTTTTCTTCTGATAATGCCCTTCGGATTTTTTATGATCACAAAATATCTATGCATTTGATTGCTCCAACTTTTGATATCGAGCATACCTGATAAAGATAATATAAGTCTCCAACAGTACACGGGAAATTATATGCAATACGTTTAAGCTTTAATACCAAAGTTGTGAAAAGTTTAACAGAACCAATATAAGATATCCCGTCACACCAAATACTAGCTAGTTTGTTGAGTTATCAACCTTTCCCATTTTTAGTCTTGGTCAAAACAAACAATACAAATCAGTACAGGAAAAGTCACTTATGGCTTATTTCGCGTTTCCGCGATTTCGTCTCTTCCTTTGAATATACAACGCGAAATCGCCAAAATGCGAAATTAGAAGTATCCGGCCATCATACTCAACTCTAAAATAAAAGTATTATAGATAACACTGACAGGCACAAATTGAATTAAATTTTCTCAAATTTAAGTGTCAGAAATTGTTAATTTACTTTTTATAGCCGTTATTGTCCAGAAATGCTGTTTTGATTAAATTGTTTTCTATGTGGATTTTTATTATACTATTGTGTTTAAAAAGGGCTGCCACTGCTGCTAAGCGTTTTAATGTTATTCATATAGTCTTACTAGGAGAGCGATTTGGACTCTTGAGGGCCTCTAGATTTTTAATCTACTATTAGCATTGTTGTATCCTCCTCTTATTAAAGCCACTTTACAAACTACTTACAAATATAAGTGCTTGCTTATAATGTCTCCATACGTTATTTTGTAGAAGAAATAGAACGTCTTGAGTTACGGACACTGAAAGTCAGTCCTTCGACCATACGTCCATCGTCCCGTCAACCATCAGCTTCAAAACGTCGGCCTGGAACTGGACACAGAGAACCAAATGGTAATAGAATGAAATTCAAAACAGTGTGGCTGTGGCCATTGATTGACACATTAAATTCATCCATTGACTGGGACAATTTACGTGAACGTGTGTCTGTAACGACCACTGTTCACGACGTACCTACGATAGACATTTAAACTGTGGGGTCACCAAAGGTTTCTTAACGCCTTTAATTATAAAATAGTTCGAAAAATTAATCAGGAATAACCTTTATGTTTTGATTTATATAATTGATATAAATCAAAACATCGTGTTATTTCTGATTAATTTTTCGAATTACTTTATTAAGGTGTTGAGAACCTTTGGTGACCCCATAGTTTAAGTGTCTTTAAAAAGTACATAGTGAGAAGTGGTCGTTACATACAAACGTTCACCTAAATTGTCCCAGTCAATGGATGAATTTAATGTGTCAATCAATGGCCGCAGCCACACTGTTTTGAATTTCATTCTATCGTAAAATTATAGTTATGACAAAAAGGAGACTTGCGGTAATACCAATTAGTCCAAATCATACTGAAGCCTTGATCAACTACAACTATTTTATTTTTGTACATGCATGCTTTTACTATTACTGCACATTAACCAATTAACATCAATTATTTGATATGCATGATTTGGGACAGAGTTTTAAGCTAACATTTATATACCTTGGTAGCTATTACACCCAAAATATGTCCTGTTAATCTTGCATGAACAATAATTGTTATTGTAGTTGTGTGCATTTAACCAATAATGAATTTGTGTACAGTTGAATATTGCAATTTATTTAAGTTGAAAATTACAGGGGTGCAATTGTGGAATGCAGGTCTCATTGGCAATATACCACATCTAAAAAAAATCAATTAGCAAAGATAAACTAGAGGCTTCAAAGAGCTTATATGTTAAAACAATATATACCAAATTGATAGTTGCAGTGAATTCAAGGCAAAATCTACAAATTTTCCATGATTTTTTTTATAGATCTTTAATTGCTTATCTTTTTTTTTTTTAAGTTTGTGTCTACTATAACAATTTTAAAACAAACAGGCAAAATGAAATTAGTCGAAAGTAGTCATTCATTAAAGAGCAATAACTCCTTGAAATTTTTTTTAGACGTAGTAATGTAGATCTTTTGCTGTGTTTACAATTTTTGCTTAACGAGTTTTCAAAAGATGACTATAAGGGGACAACAAAAATCTATTCACAATCGTCATCCATTCGAAGGCAATAACTCTTATTAGTAGCCAATAATTTTTCAATAATTTTGCTTTTTATGCATATCTTTTGTTGCTGAATATCTGTCACAATTATTTCGGTATAAATACTCAAAATTTGCTTGCAAAATTATGGCAAGCCGTTTTGCTATTTATTCTTACTTCAAGATATCTCATAAACTTTATAAGATATCTTATAAAGTTTATAAGATATCTTATATAGTTTATAAAATATCTTATATAGTTTATAAGATATCTTATATAGTTTATAAGATAAGATATCTCATATAATTTATCAGATATCTCATATAATTTATCAGATATCTTATATAATTGTCTTTTAAGATATCTCATAAACTATATAAGATATCTTATAAACTATATGAGATATCTTATTAACTATATAAGATATCTTATAAATTATATAAGATATCTTATATAAAAATTGTTTATAAGATAGCTCATATACTTTATAAGATATCTTATAAACTTTAGAAGATATCTTATAAAGTATATAAGATATTTTATAAATTTTAGGAGATATCTTATATAACATTAAAGATATCTTATATGATATATAGGATATCTCATATAATATATAAGATATCTCATACAAATGAAATTATATAAGTTATCTTATATATTATAGGAGATATCTTATATATTATAGGAGATATCATATATATTATAGGAGATATCTTATATATTATAGGAGATATCTTATTTAGTTTATAAGATAACTCATAAAGTTTATACGATATCTTATATAGTTTTTATGATATCTCCTAAAGTTTATAAGATATCTCATATAATTTATCAGATATCTTATATAATTGTCTTTATAAGATATCTCATAAACTATATAAGATATCTTATAAACTATATGAGATATCTTATAAACTATATAAGATATCTTATATAAAAATTGTTTATAAGATAGCTCATATACTTTATAAGATATCTTATAAACTTTAGAAGATATCTTATAAGTTTTAGGAAATATCTTATATAATATATAAGATATCTCATACAAATGAAATTATATAAGTTATCTTATATATTATAGGAGATATCTTATATATTATAGGAGATATCTTATTTAGTTTATAAGATAACTCATTAAGTTTATACGATATCTTATATAGTTTTTATGATATCTCCTAAAGTTTATAAGATATCTCATATAATTTATCAGATATCTTATATAATTGTCTTTATAAGATATCTCATAAACTATATAAGATATCTTATAAATTATATAAGATATCTTATATAAAAATTGATTATAAGATATCTTATATAAAAATTGATTATAAGATATCTCATATACTTTATAAGATATCTTATAAACTTTAGAAAATATCTTATAAAGTATAAAAGACATCATATAAACTTTATGAGATATCTTATATAACATTAAAGATATCTTATATAACATTAAAGATATCTTATATAACATTAAAGATATCTTATATAACATTAAAGATATCTCATTTAACATTAAAGATATCTTATATATTAAAGGAGATATCTTATATATTATAGGAGATATCTTGAAATTCGAATAAATAGTAAAACGGCTTGCCATACAAAATAGCAATTTGTTCAATTTTCTGGTGTTTATAATTACAAATGAGACATCATATTGTTAAACAATTGAAGTATACAGACATGGGGCTGTGATAAAGTAACTAGTACTTTAAGTTAAGATTAAAGACTTTTTGAAAATGGTCTGTGTGTGAAACGAATATATATATATATATATATGAGAAATTGGTCATACTACTATTATATGTATTCCCTTCGAAGCCCATTGGAAATCACAATGTTAATCTAGACAAGTTTTGGTAA
Source organism: Mytilus edulis (assembly GCF_963676685.1). NCBI lineage: Eukaryota > Metazoa > Mollusca > Bivalvia > Mytilida > Mytilidae > Mytilus > Mytilus edulis. The sequence goes on along the minus strand of NC_092352.1, from coordinate 26,745,732 downwards.
AAAAATATTGATGGATCTTTTCAAAGTCTTTTTAGTCGTAGAAAAATAACATCACTAGAGACAATTCTCGAATTGGTCAATTTCCCTCTGTTTACGAGTTATTACTGTTATATAATCCAGACTGATCGAAATCAATGTTCCTTTACCCATGCAATTATATCATAAGCGTTTTATGATAAGGTCATTTTGGTGTTCATACTTACGCTTATCAATATGTATCCAAGTTACTTATCATTCATTCTTAAAGATCGTGGCAGTCAGGGATTTATATTTTTAGAAATGCACTTGTCTGCATATATTAAATGAACTTGTATGCATATATTAAATGTTTAGATCAATACAAATTATCGTGTTTAACACTGAATTGACCTGCTAAGCACTCAAACAAAACACATATAATAACTGCAGTACACGAAGTCAAAGAGATTAGGGTCAATATTGGATATATCATATTCTCAGATCAATTATTTATTTTTCTGAAGTCATGGATGGTCTTTATTCAACACAATACGTGTTATACTGTTCAAATATATCTTTTGTGATCTTAAATGGTAGTTTTAATCAAAACAAACATGAACATGTTTTCGGACAAAATCCGTTCTTTTAACTACTATGTCTGCCGTACGTTTGCCGCCTATCAATCAGAATAATTCTGGTAAGAACATTTTATTCTTTTTCAAAATATCTTTATTTGTCCATTTTTAAACATTTTTATACATTTATAGACAGCGAGGATGATATTAAGATATGAGATGTGCACACTTTATTAATTGACTGAGTGTTCTTTTCATGTGTTCTATGATATGCAATCCGTCTTCAAATTTTAAAATTAACGTATATTGGGGATTAGAATGCTTATTTTCAGGTAAAATACACATAATAAAAATGTCACTTACAGCTAATGTCCTAATGCATGTAAAGCAATACTTTGGTAAGCTTGCTTGCTTTGTTTGTATATTGTACAATTGTAATTGGGACATTGTGCAATCAATGCATAATATATACAGGTTAAAATATGCGTATATGTATTGTTTGAAGATGTCAATGTTAATTATGAAGCTTGAATTAAAGTTTATACTGACAGAGAAAGCAAGCCTACCGATGTTTTACTCTACAAGCATTAGGAAATTAGCTGTAAAGAAATTGTATGCATCCGAAACGCGTTTATGGCAACACACCTCAGTTAAATAAAAGTCGAAAAGACGATGCGTACCTTACAATTTACCGTTAGGACCCTGTGCTGGAATGTTGTTGCATAAAAAAAGGAAGTCCAAAGTGTAAACTTCTTTTACTATTCCACTTGTAGCACCGGTCGTGGTGCTCATGATATGGCATACAAGAAAAAACGATGGTTGGATTGTGCATGTTGACGCCAAAATGAAACATAATCGCAGACACACGTAACACCATTTTTTTTACATGACGAAGTGCATCTATATTTTTTTTTATTGCAACAACTTCTACTTTACCGTTACGAATCCTTTCTGGATTAGTGTTTCACAAGAATTGAAAGTATTTTCTTTCGTCATACGGTTCAGTATTAAATCGGCCATTCCAATGGGTTCTAGATGTGGATTAATGTATGAAGCGGACTTCTCTGTCACAATAACATCTTATACTAGTAATTGAAATGTTATAGGACTTTCAACATAATCACCAAAGGTTGAACTATTCAATAAAAAGTCACTATCTATAAAGCATGTAGTGTTGAGTCTAAAGAAAGGGCTAGGTCATTTCATATTATTTTCGCGAAGCCCAGCCATATAGTTTCAAAGAGTCTTCGTGCGAATAAATAATAAACAAAGCGGCAAGAAGAAGGGCACATTTTTTCCCACAAGAATGTCGACTGTCTGGAGAGAAACACATCAACCAGACGTAGCAAATATGTATAACAAAAATATTGATGATGCAAGTTTCTGTAATCGTTATGTTTAAAGAAAGAGTGATACCTGTTTTTTACGGAAGTCATTCTATTCAATGAAAAAACCATGAGTTAATTCTTTAAAAACTTGTCATAAGCGAACACAGATCTAAAAAGATCTTACAAAATTAAGAAATATCTAAAAGAAAATCTATCAAAACAATATTAGTTTTTTAGAATGTCAGGGAAAAGGGTTATGTATGAGTCTTTCATTATGATTATTTTTGTTGAAGGGTATATTTCACGTCCGCCGAGCCGAACGGGGAGTGCAAATAGTCAACCAAGAAGAGGGCATAGTTCAAAAGGGAGACAACCATATTCAAATAGAGGAGTAAATTCGTGTGAGTATTCAAATACATGGATTAAACTTAACACACACAATATATAGTATTATGCCTTTAGTTCAAACAAGATTTATTTTTTTCAAAAGTTATCAACTGACAAACATACAAAAGGAACATAAACTGATTCGAAAAGAAGAAAAAATTATAGAAATAATGTGCACCCAATTTGTACATCGATACTGAAATGCAGGAGGGGAAGTGCCCTATGTTGAAAGTTTAATTGACGATTGAGAGATCCCTAAAATACTAATGTGTCTGTGCAAGTGTGTGTTTGTAGTTTCTTTGGAGTATTTTTTTTTTATTGCCAGTAAGAATTAGAATATGAATATTTATCATTCCAATCACGGGCCCTGAATGGACTGTAAATCAATACATTGTGATTTGTAACCTAACACTGTTTTTTTAACATTGAAATGAAATATTAAAAGTTCCGATAGATGTTATCATGATAGAGCTACATATATTTTTCATTTTTTATAAGTCATGTATATTTAATTCCAGTTAGGACCAGAACCACAAACTCATTACAATAATTATCGTCATTACGTATATTAATTTACATTTCGTCTAACATCTAGATATTTAATAATATAGTTCCCTAAATATTTTAGGACAGACAAATTTCAATTTGCATATAACAAATCAATGATATTACTTTTTTAAAAGTGATCGAAATGAGACAAAATTTTGATACAAAGTCTCAAATCATACACACCAAATTTTTTGAAATTGACATATCAAAGACTTGATTTTAGACTTTTAACTTTTGAATTTGAAATCTTCATTGTCGCCACAAAAATGTGAATTTCTTGTAAACTCTCCATTAATTTGAATCTTATGCTTTACATATTCGACATTTCTACAAATTTGTATCAAAAACAAGGAATTATGGATACTAATATGGATTTTTGACGTGGTCAATACATATATATGGACCTGTTCAGATTATATTGACCGAGGACGAAGTCCTAGTGTGAATATAATCCAACAGGTACATATATAACATATTGACTGAGTGAAAGTCTTTAATTTATAAATTACATATATGTTGATAATATATTAGGTAAATGGCGTTCAATGTTCTTTCTGTGTATTTTTAAATTGTATTTTGCAAAAATTTTAACATGTTATTGAAATTATATAGTAAGATATGGTGCGCTATTTTTGTTGTTAAGTATGATTCGGGTATGGTTCAATGAAACAGCAATACTACAACACAACCAAACAATAAAAGCTAGATTTAGATGCGCAATATGTTAATGTCTGTACCATATTTATGAAGCTGTAAATCGTGTGATTTATGACAAATTGTGAACATGTTAAACAAAAAATACACAAAGGTCTAGTAAACCCTTATTTCTAAATCGGTATAAATATATACTGGTATTTTATAACGCAGCCATGTATTTGAAAGTTGATCAGTGGTAAATAACTTGTCTTACTATGGTTCTATATGTATACACGAAGAGTCATGAAGCTATTATAAAAAAATCACAAAATAACAAGCTTCACTTATAGATCTGAATATAATGAAATATTTATGAATAAAAGGAGATGATGAGAAGAGCAGAACCTCTACAGCATAAAAAAGCTTATTTTTTTCAGTTTCATAGTGACATAGAAACCTCATTTGTTTACGATTTACGCTTTAGCAAACCAAGACTTAAATCAACCATGACAATTATACTTTATAATAATATGAGAGTAAAAGCAAAAGCTATCTGGTTACTATTATTTTCTGTTTATATTGATTTGGACGAGAAATTAGCTATATTAATTGATAAAGTATAGATTCATAGCATTGACTCAAATATCCAGTTTCATTTGTATTGAATTTTCTGTTTTAGGTGAAATGTGTTTAAAAATATCAGTCACAAATATTGATCCCTTAAATGAAGTAGCGGGAGTTTGGAGAGAAAAACTTAAAGAAATGACAGAAACATTTTATGAAGCTATTTTGGTAAATACAGAAGTTCATATGAGAGCCTTAGAAAATGCTCTTAACATTCGTGAAATATCTGTCACAGACATTCAAGCAGGAAGCCTGTTGGTACGATTAAAACTTTTAACATTAGGAGCATTGGAATCTTTTAATCAAATGTACAAAACTCGTCGTCTGCTGGCTATTTGCCAAAATGTATTCATCACAGAAAATGCTTTGAAAACTACTGGTGCTAAAAATGTAGGAATAAAAGTAGAATTATCTACCGAGGTCCTTGATCATTGTCGAGAGTTCTTCTTGTCCCGAAAGTTCAAAGAGAGTGTTCATCCAACAGACACATTACCACCGCCATCGTTTGAATATAATCCTTGCTTAGAATCTTCTATTGATGGTATGTATTAACATTTATCTTACTGGAGTGAAACATACGCGACTAATCTAGCAATTTGATTGGTTAACTAAACCGGAGGTATGAGACCATATCCCCTGTGAAGGAAAGCATGCAGTGATAAAATGGTACTAAATAATTAGTGTTGAAATCGGGACATTCCAGTATAATATAATTGTTATTTGGGCGTCACAGGGGGTATGGGCTGATATTCCTTGTCAGTGCCTATATCCCCTTGTCCGGCGGCTCAGCAGATATACAACATTGACAAGGAGTTTGAGTCCAAATCCCCTATGAGGATACCGAATAACACATAGTATTATATTACTTATATAATATTTTGATAAAATAGCAAACATTAGCCTACTCTAAAGAAGCAAATCGACATATCGAAACAATTAGATATCGACCAACAAATTAAAACTAAAAGCGATATACATGGATGTCGAAACTAATTGCTGGTGCTATATTTTACACGTCAAATTAAACATAAGTATTTATACTGTATTTCATTTTTATTTGTTGATTCACTTTGGTACGTTGCTCCAATACAAAACGGCAATTATCCTTAAATCTACAGAAGCTGTTAGTGCTATATATGGGTATACTAAAGTAGAAGCACGGTTTGTGTCTCACGAAGACTTTGATGGGTACTATACGGCGCGATACCAAGTTAGCTACTACACCCTGATAATAAGCGGCTTCCGTATCCTACAATAACCTTACGATTGGTTTTTTTAAAGTCTTATCAGTGTTATGTGAAATCTCTGGATGGTATCATCTGGGACTATTATACTTATATATAATATGCATTTTGTTATCCGTTGAATCATATACTATATAGATCGACAAAGTTCTTATGATTTTGCAGCCTCGCAATATTTCAATACTAGTAACTAGTTTCGATTTCAAAGAAAGAAACAAAAATAGTTTGAAAGGGTAAGCCGGAGAGGAGATCGGTATCCCTGAACGGTTTATATTTGATGGTTACTACAATTATAGCGTCTTATTTCGTCTTTGAAGAGATATATAAGGGTAAACGTTTTGCAGTTATGTACTGGGTGTGTCATGTAAAAACCTTACATGTTACCATTATTTGAGTAGCAACCACTTTTAGGTAAAGTATATGCGGTTCGAACTTACACGTTTACAGTGTATGGTATCTACAAAGATAGCTGGTTCATTGTTAATCAATAATCATTCACTTATCTGAAGACTATTTTAACTTCCTAAGAACGTGTTTAAACTAAGGAGATTTATAATAGATAAATTTATGACTTTATTTTACAATATTAGGCGACAGGTTGGTAACATAACTTGCAGTATACACGTTTCCCTTGGAAAATAGAATAAATATTTAATCCTACAACAAACTTCACACGAGTTTAATATATGCACGATAATTCAATATTCAACACAACTATCACAAGTAGTTATTATCAAATGTCATCTCACTTAATTCGGCCTGGCATCAAGTAAGACATGTCAATTCTTCGCCCATGCAAGTTCATGTCTATTTCAGTTAGATCTTAATGTAAGAATTTAAGATTTAACAATATGTAGGCAGAATCGGACATCAAGACCTTGTCGAAAAGTTTTTAAAAAAAATAACGATATCCAAATATGTTAAATAAAGGGTATGTGTCAGTGATACAATATCACCAACAACATAGTCAAACTAAAATAAGACATTTACATACATGTATACTTATTCTTACACTGGTGTGTCGTAAAAAATGTAACATACTTTTGATTATGTTTGACAAGTCATGACAGTATTTCTCTGATTGTTTCTAACATTATTTATTTGTTTTTGTCCTGTTATTTCAGATTACACTCGCATAAATAGTGTGTTTAATGAAAAGTGGAGAGCAACAATTCTTCAAGATGTGCAGAGAATACAAGAACGAAGTACGAATTTCGATGAAACAATGGACGAATACATTCGAATACTAAATATTATTATGCCAAAGGGTAAAGAAGAAATTAATTCTCTGTCGGAACTTTTACAGTTATATACATATTTGAACAAGACTCATGGTGTGTCGTCTGGTGTTCGTCTTGATTTGTTTAGAGAATATCTTATGATTGTAAACAGCATACGTTTAACAGTAGACGAAGTTAAGGCAAAGTTGCAGACGACAGTTCAGAGAGTTCATGAGTCTGACGATATGGACGATTTGAGTGTCGTACAGTGTTTAGTAGATGACTTAGAACATATGTTACAACCTGATACCATATTTGAGGAAGATTTTAGTGCTATGAACCGAACAATTAATCCTTCAGAGAAACAGTTCTCAAAATTAGTTTGCTTCATTCCTTTACTCCTTGAAAGGTTATCGACTGTTTTATTTACTCTTTCTCCGTCAGTACATGAGCCAGTTTCTGAATAAAAAATATATATTTATCTCTTAACCTTAAAAGTGATATACCCGTTTCCAATTGCATGTGTTTCGCTTATAAGGTCGATATCCGCCTGTCATATGGGATTTGAACATTCAAGCGTATATATCAAAATGTTGTTTTCAAAATTTAAAAAAAAACTAATACCAGGGTCATCCATAACATTCATTTTTAGAATATACTGTGGAAAGACAGACAAAGTGCGAAAAGACAGACATCACTATGCCAAATGACGAAAAGACAGACAACCCTATTTCAAAGGGCTTTAAGACAGCCCTAAAACAAAGGATGAAAAGATAGACAGCCCTAAAACAAAGGGTGAAAAGATAGACAGCACAATGACAAAGGGCGTAATAACAGAAAACACTATGCCAAAGGGTGAAAAGACAGAAAGCATTATGCCAAAGGGCGTAAAGCCAGACTACACTATGACAAAGGGCGAAAAGACAGACAGCACTATGACAAAGGGCTAAAGACAGACAACGCCTTGCCAAAGGGCGTAAAGCCAGACTACACTATGACAAAGGTCAAAAATACAGACAGTACAATGTCAGATGACGAAAATACAGACAACACTATGCCAAAGGCAAAGGGCAAAAAAAAAAGACAGATAGAACTATGACAAATGGCTAAAGATAGACAGCACTTGTACACAGTGCGTAAGGCCAGACAACACTATGACAAACGGTGAAAAAGTAGGCAGCATTATGAAAAAGGAAGTAAAAACAGACAATACTATGAAAAATGGCAAAAGATAGACAATACTATGCCAAAGTACGTAAAGACAGACAATACAATGACAAAGGACAAAAAGACAGACAGCACTACGTCAAGGGGCCGGTGAAAAGATAGACATCGCTATGACGAAGGGTGTAAAGACATACAGCACTTTGCCAGAAAAGATAACCAACACTATGCCAATGTGCAGAAAGACAGAGATCACTATGGTAAAAGGATAAGGACAGACAACACTTCGACAAAGTGCGAAAAGACAATTATTGAGGGATGAAATGCATAAAACAGTTCATAATAATTAAGGCCCATACGCATGGTGGGAACAAAACCCTGTGTCATCAACATATGTGGCTAAAACATAATCAGCAAAAGCTTCTATTTTTTTCTCTATTGGCATATCTTTATCAAATATTCAGCAAAGCAATAAGTTTTATTCTCTCTCTGTACATTGACTGTCTAATGCATTTTAAGTCATATCTCTACAGATGCTCATCTTCATGGTGAAATATCTCCGAACATATGATACTTTTTAAGCCAAAAATAAGAATAAATATATTTTAATCATTGGTATTTATGATAGATATTTGTACAGGTAAATTGGCGCAAATGAGTTCCGAATATTGGCGCAATTGATACATTTGGAAAACAAAATTTGGCGCAAATGATACCCCTGAAAAACAGTAATTGGCGCAAAAGGACTGCTGTCGAAGTGCCACTGTAATGGGGTCGTTTTTGAGAAGTTCTGGGAAAGGGTGTCACTTCAGTTCCTATTATATATACAGAAGTGCCGGTGTAATAGTTTATGAGATGTCAAATGTAAGATTGGGTGGGAATATTTACACCAAATAATTATGAATTAAATGATGGAGGTTTCGAGAAAACAATAAAATTCTATTGGAAATATAATTATATGAATTGGTGGATATTTTGAAATTAAACAAAAATCTAACCAGTGTCGGATTCTGGAGGAGTACATGTTCTTACAGGATAAATGTCTAAAAAAAAATTAATTTTCTGCATAAAATGGTCCAAAATGAAGGCATCCCCATCATTTCGAACCTGGCTACGCCACTGGAATTTCTGTTGAAAAGAAATATTCACCATATTCAACACATATGTTGTCAAGCATTTTGATGATGTCAGTCTCATGTATATTTTTGTAAGACCAGAATGCCATTGGACTTTACAAAGAACACTTTGTCTCATCATGAAACAAGATATTTGTTTTCGTCATGGTCAGTGGCGGATTCAAAACTTTTTATAAGGGGAGCCCGCTGACTGACATGAAAATCGGGGCTCCAGTAACGCTTCAGTGATTTCCTATATGATCAACCAAATTGTCCACACTAAAGGGGGCGGGCATCCCCCCGGGTCTACCTATAATGGTCATTCTCTTTTATAAGATTTTGTGTATAAAACGTTAAGTTGGGAACAGTATATCCAACGTCAATATATATGTTCCTGGTAAAAGTCAAATGATTAGGCCACACTTAAAAATATTTTGTTTTGCCCAAACCCTACCCAATGGTAAACACAGTGGGAAGGTAGGCATTTTCTTTTATTTTAAAACCAAGAGAAATTGAAGTGTCAGGTGTTATTTACTCTTCTTGCATATCTGCTTAAAAAAAGTTTTTCATATCAGGCCAATAAAAGATTTTGGAGAGGCAGCTATTTTCTGGGTAGGTAGGGTTAGGGCAAACAAACATATTCTTTTTTTATGGCCTTAATACATATGCATGGAGTTTGAATAGCACGAACACGTTAAAACAGATATTTCGATTTTTAGAATCTAAAATTGATTTTACCACCTCAGCGGTAGGTGATTACATAGTAGCTGTCAAGCACAATTTGTATTGCTGATAGAATATGTGTTAGTTTTGTGGAAAATTAATTGCGTGTAGCATTTGATAGACATTATTGTAATTCTCGAATCTATTCAGTAGATATCAGATAGGATGACACATATTTTCATCTTTCGTTAAAATCTAAAAGGACATAAAAAATACATTGAAGCGTATTGACCTTCCAACTAGTCGGTGCATCACACAAAGAGCAAATAGTGAATTTGACATGCCATTCCACTCAAAGGAGTTGCTGAAACACTTTTCTACGTTCTGCGTTCCTCTTTAACGGTCTCGTCCGTCGAAGACAATTAGAAAAATGATGTTCTGTCTAATGTTGAACATGTCTTCATCATACACACTATTGTATACTCATCTGATAGTTACCATTTTTCACAATTTTTTTTCACATCTCAATATTAAAAACTTCACACTTACATTAAATTTGCTTTTAATTCAATTCTGGTTTTAAAAATAAAGGTCAGAAGATATGGAACCATTTAAAATGTTGACACTATGTGATATCATGCATGTATATTATAGTATCTATGATATATCATAAGTAAGTTAAGCACGAAAATTTTTCAAGGGGCCTTCTTTTGCCTGGTTGTTTGTATATTTATTGAAAAGTTTGTCCAATATGAAAACACTCACAACGTACTCGATTTTTATATTTCAATCCAAAAAAAAAACCCTATTACTATCATAATATTTGACTATAGTTGTAAAGAGTTGGAGACAACAATGTGTCCGGTTAGGTGGCATGTCTTTTATCTGTAAATTTTTTGCAATTAATTATACAATTTCCTTATATTTTCTTAATAGGTTTCATGTATTACAATTTTGTTTGTCCTTCGGGTACAAGTATAATTAAAGCAAGTTTTGTTTGTATGTTTGACTTGGCAATTTTTTTACAGTATTGTTGTCAATTGATCAGTTGAAGTTGATAACTTAGTATTCATCCAATATAAGGATACATTAATCTCGAACTTATGTAATGTGACTGTTTTATTTTTTCATTGTATTTCATTAAACAAAAAGTATTGATTTTGTTAACAAGGTCTCGGAATTAAATCAGAAAATCTGTAAAACAATCTTATTTACTTCAGCGATTTTGTGTACTTCCCTATTCGGAGATTTAATAAAAGCAATAATCAGTTAAATGATTACACAAAACTCCTGGTTTTACCAATTCACACTTATATAACGGTAATTTAAAGTAAACATTCGGGACATTCGAAATTATTTTCTGCATGTTATAAAGATAACCTTGTGGTAAAAAAAAATAATGCTTTTAGACACATAACTCCAAAAGTTGTGATTCGAAAAGCAAATTGTTTTCTTGTCAATTAACGTTGTTGACAGAGTAAAATTGGAATAATTTCAGTAAAAGTTATTATAGATAGTTTTTATAGGAAACATTCAAAAGATCGTCCTTTTCAGAATTCTAATCTTAATCGGAATATAATATTAAATACAGTTTTACAGCCGATTCCATCGTGTATGTAGGCAAAGGTAATATATTTGGTTAGCTTGCTTGCTAGCTAAACCGTGAAGTCATTATTAGTTTACCTAACCTAATAAATTATTTATGACTTCACGGTTCAGCTAGCAAGCTAACCAAACAAACTATACCTTTGCCAACACACTCAATGGAATCGGCTGTAAGTGGAATTAGAAATAAACTTGAACTTGAATACTTTTTTGTGTTTATGCTTCGTACCAGTCATACCTGCCAACTTTCACGATTTATGCGTGTACTACACGATTTTGATCCTGTCACGATTGCACGATCGTGATCGTGAAAAAACCTAAAACACTTGATACGGTACCAATCTGAAGAATCATGTCTTTTAAAACTTATTTTTCTAGTAAAATATTGACGACAAAATCTTAATTTGGACATATTTTCCGGTTTCCTGTTGACGAAAATTAAACGATAAAATTCCTTTATTTTAACTCAAAATAATACTTATTTGGTCATGATATTTTTCAGTTTCATTATTCAATCATCATTATTATCTTTGTTAAATCAAAGATACAATGAGGAAACATTTCCGTTTTCCTCTTTCTGAGAATTTATGATGATACAGGAACAGCCTATACTAAGACTAGTATAAAAAGGGCCCTTTATGTTTTGTCTCAAAATACTAGCTGCTCTTTGGTCATGAACTCTTGTCAGTTTCCTTATATACAATCACGTGTGTGATGTTTCATATAAAGTTGATATATATAGTTATGAAAGATGTTGCTCCAATCAATACCATACATAGATATTAAAATTTCCCAGTTTTTGCAGATTTCATTGAATTTTTGTATCAAACTTGCAAACGATTTTTTTTACACAAACTCATCTTTGTCCACCACTTTTAAGTTGAAAGACTTTTAGTAAATATAAACTAGGATGACATACTGGACACAAACACACTCTTTTCATGTGCAGTTTTGTTAATTCGTGCATAGATCGACTAAGTTTTACTCAGACACATTTAAGTTCATTTCCAGTATAATACAGATAAGCCACCAGTCATCGATTTAAAATAAAAGTTTCACCATGGATAAATATGAGGTAACACATTTCAACAATAAAAACTGTGGACACAGAGATGTGTCTCACCTTTCAGTGTGTAATTTTGAAAGCATAATGTAAATGTTGAATCAAAATGGCAATAGGTGACATGTTAAAACTATGCAAAACATCCAGTCAATGACTTAAAGTGCACGTTATATTTGTACATATTACAAAGAGTAATGTTATTGACTATGATAAGGATAGGGAGAGAATTTATGTCTCATGTTAAGGACCCATTTGTGACGGGTGCAGTCGAATTATAAACGGAAGCTTAAACTTGTGTAATTAGGATGATTAAACTTGAAGTCGTCAATGTGTAATTTTGAAAGGATTGATGAGTCTTATGAAGACGAAACGCGCGTCTGGCGTACTAAATTATAATCCTGGTACATTTGATAACTATTGAGATTCGGTAGTACGTGTTTGTTGTTGAACTTGTATAGTTTGTCTAGGTGTGGTACATGTGCATGTATAAGAGAGATTTGAAAGTCAACAAAATGAGATGTAATATTTGTCTTCTATTAATTTCATTAACTGTAAAATCTTAATGTAAATGCTTAAATCTAGAACTGGTTCTAAACATACATTGCACAGTTCTCCCAGTAATCTTTATAACGCACTTGTGATGTTTTTTTTATTAAAAGTGCATGCAAAGCTGTTTTACTGTGAATTTTAGATTTATAGTATTTTTTTGGGGTCTTTGTTAAAATAATATTGTCTATGAGATATAACAAAGGCTCTTTCCTTTTTTTACAATGAATAAAATCTCTTTTAATATCAGAAATAAACTACAAAATGCTGCATGAAACTGCAAAATCTACATTAAACTTTCTGTGCCACAACTGAAAAGGAATAAGACACAAACACACAACATGTTATTTATATATTTATTTTACTGTAGGCAAAAAATAAATGCATATACATTCATGTACAATTTACCATGTATTATCAACACAACTACATTTGTACAAAGTAAATGCAAGACATACAACTAGAAGCCCTTTGATAGACTTTATCACTAACTTATCTGATGTATGATCATAACCTATCATTTTCTATAACAAAAATCATTAATTAGGCACTTTTAAATCATACATGTGCAAAGGATAATATTATATCCAACCAGTTTGATATTTCGTTGGGATGAAAAACAAATATTGTGGTTTTAAATATGGCAATTGTCTAATAATCCTTACACCTTACTTATTCAGACTCTGTAATGTTTTGATTAATCTGATTTTTATGTATTTTCCAGACGTGATGTCTCTTCATAATTCTGGGTCACCAAAATTTTGTGTTCTAACAATATTTATTCCTGTCATGTTTGGTGAAAATTGTATATAACCTAGTTATGGTATAGTAGTTTAAAACAGAGAAAGAAGCCCATGATAATAATCTTAATCTCAATGGAACTGTCATTTTGCATGCCTTGAGTGTATTATCACAAAATGAGAAATCTTTGCATCATTTCTAGAAGTTTAAATCGTTTACTAGTCCAATTCAAACCATATAATTTGCATACACTGGAATTCTCTTTTACCTCACATCTGTTATGTGAACCGACTGATCAGAATTTAGTGAAGAATATTTAATGGTCTCCTAATGAATTTCCCCAAAAAGTTTGTTCTTTGCAATTACAGAAGGATTGACCAGTCAAAATAAAAGATATACTCTTTCTTTCTTGAAAGGTTTTTCTCCTAAATAGGATTAGATTTTTATCAAAGGGGGCTTTCTATTTATCATTTCTACCATGTTTGTTTAGCCATGAGTCCCATGAAAAAATAAAGAGGAGGTTTAGATGAGAGCAAATGACAAGTGATCTTAAAATGAAATGTTTGTTAAAAGAACCATTTTTTACAAGCAAGTCAGTTTCATAGTACATGTAATTGAAATGATTTTTTTTTTAAGTAAAGATTTATAATTTTATCCTTTGAGTTTTTTATCAAATGAAATCAAAAACAAAATCTAAAAAAGAGTTCATGATGTCAAATGTTATATTTCTTGATACTAAGGTAAACTGTCACATGACTAAATTTCTACTTTTATCTACATTAATAAATTACATCAAAGGCGAATATATAAAAATATAAAGCATAATATATTACAGGTCATATATACATATAATACACACAAAAATTGTGTAAATATAAGCACTCTTGCACCGGTCACATAACAACCATATATAAGATAAATATAATATTATATGGGACCATAATACAGTGTCTCTACACCTCATATTATTGATGTCAATGCCCAGGTTTCTAAATGTAGATGAACATTTTGATGCAAATTAGTTATTTCTAAGTAACTCAATCCATCCCAAACTTTTTTGACAAAAAAAAATTTGAAATGTTGCTTTGTTAGAATGATATGAATATGATTCCATCCCACCCACAGAAAGATAAGTTAAAATTTATAAAAGTAAGTAAACTTAAACAAAAACCATATTTGACCCTTACCCATAATGTAAAAATGACCTATGACCTAGCTAATGGTGAAGGCAAAAGATAAAAAGTACCATCCCAAAAAATTGAAGTCAATACGATAAAATTAGTTTAAAGTTTAAACTCGCGAGTATCATGACCGAGTATCCGAGTATTAAATTTCCGATTTTTTGACATCCCTACTTTAAACTTAACGAAATTAATTTTGAATCAGTAACTCGTTATTATGCAATTACAGACCCAACAGGGACATAGAAATGGACTAAAAAGTTGGGAGTAGTGGCAAGCTTCTGAAAGTGATTAAGTGAAAAACACAAAGATATTCTACAGTTCAATTATCTAAGAGGTAGTCTTGCCCAAGGCTAGCCCAAAATTTGTCATTATCTGACATGCTATTTAAAAGTGTGTAAAACATATGGAAGGAAGGCAAAAGTATGAGTAAATTATAAGCCCTACCACTAAGAAATATGGGTTTAAACAATTAATTATTCACATGACAATAAAATCAAAACAGATATCCTTATTCATCTGCAAAAATGTATCCATGGAAACCAACACATTGTAAAATAAAATGAACAATGTCATAAAATGTCATGACTGAAAATAGAAATAAAGAAAAACTATCAAATAGTAACAAGAATATATGTGGATAAAAATGATAGAAAAAAGTAATAAAAAAGAGAAGGAAAGTAAGAGACATTCTCATAAATCTGAGACATAAAAGTGAAAAAAAATAAATGAGGAATGATATTTGACCATAACCAGAAATTGGTTTCTTTTTATGTTCACTTTAGGACAATTTTTTGCCATGTCATGTTTATAGAAAAATAAATAGAAAAAAAAATTATATAAACATCTTAGAGGTAGGATGTATTTCAAAATATATACAAAAATACAAATCCAGGGCAAGACTCATCCATTCATCATGATGGTTAAAGGTACAAACATAAAATAGTGATACCACAAGGCAATGCTGCCATTATACAACTAAAAGTTTTCAGAAACCATAAACACCCAAATGGAAAGCAAAATAACATGTATAATTGTAACTCTTCTCAACACCATTTGTAAATTAAGGTACTAAAAGAAAATATTACCCTATTTTAAAAACTAGGTAATCAAAAGTTTAAAATCCTTTAATGACGCCTTTTGATTGCAGGGATGACATTACAATATAGAAAAGCCAAAGGCATACAAAGATAATTCCACAGATAATTTTTGGAATTTTTGGTCCACCAAGTTCTGCATTTCCAAATACACCTGTAAATCTACGTAGCACTAAGAGTCCAATAGCTATAACTGCACATGCTGTATAGATTACAACAGAAAATCCTAAGGAACCAGCATTGACATTAAATGAGCCACCCGTCTGGAAAAAATAATGAATCAATATATTATTCATATAAATAAAAATATATATACATCTGTTTTGCATTACTGTAAATTCAGAAATTATTGCAAGGTTTTTAGAATTGCGAAAAATGCGAAAGGGTTATAATCACAATAATTTAAAATCACATTTTAAATTAGACAGGATTTTTCTCAATATAGCAAAAAATGAAATTGCATTTTAATCTAAAATGACAAAATCACTAAAATACATGCACACAATAATTTCTGAATTGACAGTATTTTTATACTTAATAATGTTATTGCTGATTTCACCGGGTTTGTTGTAGAAAACCTTCATCTTCAATAAAGCAAAGGTAGTCCCTTGTTTCAACTTCAGAGGAACTTTTATAGTCGTTAATAATCCCTACACAGATTATTTTAAAAGAGACAATATGCAGGATATCAAATTAAATGCAAACACAAGTTTCAGAAATATTGTCTCATTTATAGCTTACTTATTTTTGATATAGATTCTACTGAAGAGGATAGTTAACACTAGGCTAATGAAAGCTGAATTTGTAGTTCAGTCTAGGTGGTCCAGTGATCTAGAGCGCTGGACACATTCAGGCGGTTTTGTCACTACATTTTGTATATCAAAATAGATTGAGTTCGAATCAAGCGAGAGGGACTCCGAAGAACAAAAAAATTGCTTCTTTAAAGTTTCAGATTTAACATTGTTGTGCTGATACATAGTGTTATTATAAATATAATAAGTGTTTTCAGCAGTGCACTAGGGATCCAATGAGTGGAACAGTCATAGAGTTGTCACTTGTTTAGGTGTACTTATATACATGTATATAATTTTACATGTATATAAAATTGTAACTTTAACAAGTGTGGACACAGATCAGTGTGGATAGTATATTTGAATGTTAGACTGTGTTTTCTGACAGAAAGAGTTATCTGGTTTTAACATTGAATATATAACTTACCTTTACGGCATGATATATTGCGGCAAACGTCCACGGTAAGCCTAAACCTAGGAACACATTGACAGAGTTACTACCGTTGATATTACCAACAGAACTATCAGCATTTTTTTCATTTATGGCCGCTGTCTTACTGGCAAAAGTATCAGGCATACTGGTTCCTAAGGCAACAAATGTGATGGCAGTGATAGAATTAGGAAGATCAATTAAACATCCAAAAATACCAGCAAGGTCACCAATGATAGCTGTCATAAAACCAATCACGGCCAGAGAGATAAGAAATGTTGGCCATCCTCCAAGGTATTTACATGGTGGAATAAAAGCAAACAGTACCTGCAGAAAAAAAGTAACTATATTATTTTACTCAGCTAAAATAGAATAACACATTATATTAATGGAACATCTTAGCATCTCTCACACAAATATTAGTTTTGTTCTCATCTTTTTTGTATATGTAACAAATTATAAGCCTAGTAATATATATATATTTTTTACAAAGTCAACGATTCTTTGTGTCTATTCATTATTTGTCATTTGTTTTTTTGACTGGAAAATCTTTTTACATACCTTCCAGAAAAATGTCATGAAATGCATGATATAGTCCAAAACAGTAGCTCCTTGTAAGTCACCACCATTAACGTTTAATGCTTCAACAAATTGTGCAGGGTATGATGATTCTTCAATTTGAAGGGCGTCCATGTTTGCTTTGGTGAGATTCATGATTCTGCTAACAAGACCATTAAATTCTGAAATCAGAGAATAGACCATTTAATTACAATAAACTCAAATACAACAGCATACTGAATGTTCACTCAGCACAAAATTACTTTTTAAAGTATGTAGTATTCAAAGTAGATTATAATTTTCTAATTAATGATTGACTGTAATATTGTTACTGTCTATCAAGAAATAACATCAAAAATGTGGTGCACACTGAATAATCAGTGTAGCTTGTTATTTTACACTGTGCACCACATTTTTTATGTTAATTCGAATAGACTGAAAAATATATTACTGTTATTTCTTATAATTGAATTCTAAATTCCATTTTAAACCGGAGTAAACCATGAAAAAACGTTGATGACGTCAAGGTCACATGACTAAATTATGTCTATGAGCTAATAAATAAAACAATGTCAGCCAAACAGAAGACGCATTACATCCAAAATTAAATTATCAAATGATAAACTTTTGTCTTTGCAAACACAGAGTCAGCCGTATATTAGTTATGTCTGAATAAGAATCAGTCAAACACAAACCTTCATCAATAACTATAGTAACTATTGTCTTGGTGATTTTTCCCAATACAGCTCCACCATCACAGTCTCCCAAAGTAATCTGGAAACTTTCATCTCTTTCCTTTTTCTAAAAAAAATATTTAAATTTGTTATTACCTTGACCTTTACATTTATAAAAATATTTCAGATTTTTCAAAGTTTGTATATTAGTTTTCTCGTTTGAATTGTTTTACATTGTCTTATCGGGGCCTTTTATAGCTGACTATGCCGTATGGGCTTTGTTCATTGTTGAAGGCCGTACGGTGACCTATAGTTGTTAATGTCTGTGTCATTTTGGTCTTTTGTGGATAGTTGTCTCATTGGCAATCATACCACATCTTCTTTTTTATATATAGTATATATTGTAACTATCTCAAGTTGATTTTTAGAAATTATATAAAAGTGATTGAATTTCAAAAACACAGACTTGAAATATTTCACAACAAAGTTGCCATACCTTACTATCATGGATAACAATGTCGATTGTTTTTATTGTTTCTCCATGATCAAACTTTAGTTCTCCCTCGCTGCCTTCGTAGTCAGCACCAGAAACAGCCGAGATATCTTTTGTACTCCATTTGACTGACACATGACCATCAGCTCCACCTGTTCTCACCACTGGGACTCGAACTTTTCTTCCACTCTCTTGGGCAATAATACTTGGTTTCTGAAATTCTAGTTTACCAGGTTCTGTGGAAAATAAAATTTTAATTTGAGAATAATTTTACATGAAGATATTAAAACACTGAATCATCGAAGTCTTAGTCTCACCTGTTAAATTTTAACTTTATATGTAAATTTTAAAATTTACCAGAAATTTAATCATAAAATTTGTATGAATATGAATTCAAATAGTAAATGATTTAAATATTTACCATCATCATTGATTATAATGACTTGTGTAATTGCCATATTTCCCAGACTAACATGTTGTTCTTCGCCAGAATCTGTCTTTGGTACATGTAATTTGACAAAAAAGAATTCATCGGGCTCCCACTCATTGTCATCAACAATTTCAATATAAACCTGTCGTAGTTCTTCGTTTTCTGCAAACTTCACCTCTTGGTCAAATGGAATATAATCTTCATGAGCAACAGCAGTACCATTCAATGTTTCTATCCTGTAATTGTATCAAAGATGCTCAATCTTGAAGATTTAGAAAAAAACTGATAAAAAAAGAACATGGAAGGAAAAATAAATTTTCAATTAAAACAATTTTGAAAGTATTTGCCATTAAATTTAGTGTTTATTTCTAAATTTGAATCAAAATATAAATATTAAATTTGAGTGTTGAAAAAAGTTTGATGAATAAAATTCAGAATCAAATAAAATCAATACCCCCTCCACTCCCCTCAAAGTTAAATACTCATTCCTTTACTTATAGACTATAATGAACAGGGTTTAAAGAACAATAATTTTACCTGACAGTACAAGGTATCCCCACTTTTCCATGACGACGAATACCAATTCTGACCCTTTTTTCAGACTCTAATACAGCTGTCTCAGCTGCAGTAAACTCAACTACGGCTTTTGTTCCTCCTTCAGAATGATCTTTCTTCTTTGTTACTGCCAAATCTCCACGTTCCTCCTCTGGTGTTTGGATGTGGTCATAAATCTACACAAGAAAATGTTTCATTTTTTGTTATTTCATCTTTTTTTTTACTATACAACAAATAATTCTGTCATTTTTGCTCACTTACATCATCCATTATGTACAGAGAGGAGTCATATGAACCGACCTCCCCCTTTTGAAAACAAATAAGCACTGTTAAAGTCAAAGTTCTGTTTGAATTGTGACTGTCAAAGTTGAGTTCTCAAGTCCAAATACACCCCCCTTTGAAATTCCTGGCTTACCGACCTAAGTCATCACTTAATTGGCAAATCTATATAAGATAACCAAAGCAGAGTTAATAATTTACATGTGCTATTATTATATTAGTGTTAGAATCTATTGTGTTTCATTATAAGACTGGCATCTTCTGAAAAAATGTCAAGACAATAGTCATCAAATCTATTGTGATTTGTGTAGGTCATTTAACATGATTGACCATTAGGATGAGAAAAAGAGGACAGATTTAAAACACCAAAGGGACAATCAAAATTCATAAGTCTTTAAAAGAAAATCCAATATCAATACATGAAGAAAAAGAAAGAAAACACAACCCTAACAAAATCTGTGGGGGGATAAAATTAGCTGTATTCCCAAAAAGATAAATACAAATGCATGGTTTGGCATAACAATACAAGTAATGGTAATGGTAATTGTTCAATACATTTTTTAAAAAAAATCTAATTTTTAAGAATCGCATTATAAAAAAAAACTTGTTAAAAAAAACATGAAATATTTGCCACTGGATTTTAATCAACCAACAATCAATCAATTAATTAAAAAGCATGCAGTCAACTAAAACTTTAGAGCTAAAGTAATTACTCCAAATTCATTTGCACATTACTGGAATAAAATAGTCGCCATATTTCCTCAAGAGATATAATGTGATATGTGACATCAGAGAATATTTATATTATTATATTATGGTAAACTTGGCAATCCATTCTACATTAAGCTGTTTGTGTTATGATCTATTTATCTATTTTTGTTTAAACACAATTAACTTTATAGCCTGATAAGCTTTTCCATAACCAAGGATAATTTCAACAGCTTAACTATAAAATCAAAATAGAAATAAAAGTTATAGTGCCCTTTTAATGTCAACTGACCAGGAAATCATAACCTTATCATGCACATAGAGATATCAATGGTTAATTGGCAGATCCAGGGGGAGGGGGGGGGGAGGCAGTAAGAACTGAATGAGACCAGCCAATGTTAAGCCTAATTGTGTAAATGTTGGAATTTCATGATATATGTACCTCTTGGAATGTTCCAAGTACTCTTGGTATGAGCTTCTTTCTGCCACCAAATGTTCTTGTAGCATTTATTCTGTACCATAAATGATCATGACTTTGATCCATTGTCATCTTCCTGGCAGCCATTTGTGCAGCTTCTTCTGGTGGTAATCCTTCATCTTTTACATCATGTCCAAGTTCCTTAAATAAATAATCAAATTCTAAATATTGCAAAAAATATATATTTCTGTAAGTAAATCTCAACTTTGAAATTTCAACAATAATCCATGTTTTTAAGATGATAACAACATATATTATTAAGATCAAAGAACTCTCTAATGCTATTTAGTATACGTGACAAACTAACCCAGGGCAGTTTTTTTTTATATATATATTTCATAGTTACATAGGTATATTATACAATTTATACATAGTGGTGTTATGGTGAAAAAGGGAACAGCACCGTTCAATGTGTCAATGACTAGTTTATGCATTTGCATTTGATAACCAGCATTACATCTCAGTAACCAGAGGCATATACCACTAAGAGTAATATTTCTGTGTTCTGAATCATCAAAATATTACTACGCACTGAGTTGTGTACTTTTCTAATATGAGTTTATTTACCTTGCACAGTCTCATAATCTCAGCATTGTCCTCATCATCGGAATCTTTATCTAGAGCTTGAGTTTCCTCATCACCCTTCTCAGCTAGAAAATAATGAACAAACTCAATACTATTTTGCATAGTTCAACTATCAAATAAAGTTTAATCTATACTCTAAATTATTTTTTTGCTACTGAGAATTATTTTCAGTTTCCCAGAGAAATTGAGTCGTGTGCCTTATTGATCCTCATTTATACTAGATACTTTAAAGCGACCCAACATTCTACTAATCTGAAATCTAAATCTGAATATACTTATTTACTTTTAACCATCATGCATACTTTTATTCAAAAAACATTGCACGTATAATATAGGGTCACATCGATATTGCCCAGTACAATATCTAACCTTTGTATCAGTTTTGCTTGCTACACTTATACACGAGTGTAAAATGCATGTAACAGAGACTAATAAAGTGTATGGCACATGTTTAATACAAATAGAACAGTATGTTAACTCACACTTGTCCCTTAAAGAATAAGAAAACTAACCATGCATCTTAAATCCCACCATCGAAGGTTGTTCATGTTCAAGTTCCTTTTTCTTCAGGCAAAATCCTCTGTCAGCTACGTATGCTACCAGGATCAGTGCAGGGAACATCAACAACGTCAGGACAGCTTCTTCAATAGTAACAATATTAGGGGTCCATACAATCAACACTATGATTAACCAAACATAGGCCCAAATGCAACAGAAAGACGTAACAGCAAAGACTTTCATACTTTTAACACGGCGTACTTCTCCATCAGGGATACACACAATGCAGATGCCAGAGATAACTAGCAAATTAAAAGCAGCCGAGCCTACTATAGTACTTGGTCCAAGTTCTCCCGCCTCAAAATTGTTAAATATAATCTCAATACACGAAAGCAGAATTTCTGGTGCACTCGTACCCAAAGCTAGCAGACTGAGATTGGCCACTGTATTGTTCCATACTTTTACTCGTAGGATTCGGAAACCACTCGATTCATTTGCATCTGGAACTCTTACTTTTGCCGTCTTGCTAGTTATCTTTTCAATAGAGCACATGAATACATCAGCAAGTATTGCAACACCTAGGAAACACCACAACATTCCAATTAAATACAAGAATATACGTACTGATTTTGACCATGTATATTCTGATATTGCAGGAAGTAGAAGTCCTACATGACTACACGTGTATACACTAATGTCAAATGGAGTAGTAGTGCTTAGGTTGCTCATCATTGATGTCGTGTTGTTGGCGGCCATCTTGCTGTGTCTTTATTGCAGACTGAAATATAGGGTTTTACATTAAACATCGTAATTGAAAGTTCGCAGAATGCATCGTCTAAAATTGATAGCACATGCACACTCAATCATCAAATAATTCATTCGGAAATGCCGGACCCTTCAAAAGACACTTTGAAACAGATGTTGTGAAAATTTTCATTGAATAACAAATTCACGCATTACTAAAGGCCATTTTTAGAAGTCTTAAAATCTTTACTAAACGTATATATGATTGTGGGTTGTTCCATATTGTAGAAACATTATAACTTATTCAATACTGCAATTTTTATAGATATTTTCTATTTTGAGTACTGATTTATACAAAAAAATATATCCTTAACCAAATCCAAGTTATTTCTAGCTGCATTTCAGATACTTGTACCAATTTGGTTTATATGGATGTCATACTCTATACCAAAAACTGTATTTTCAATTTTATTCAACATTGCTTTCATTTATAATATAACCCACCTCCAACTTTCTTAGTTTGCCCCTCTCCCTTTTTCACAAAATCGTGTCAGAATGAAACAGATTCTGGTCACACATCTTTCAAAATTATTCAACAATGCATGAGTGCACCTGTATTTCAGTTGCCAAATTAAAAAAAAAATGGATATATTATTGGAATTTGAGACCACAGGTACAGGTACAATTTCAATTCTGACATTCCTTGAATAGCACTTATATTTTTATTGACATCTTTATAAAGAAAGTCGATGTTCTGTAGGTTAGTCACATCAAAATGATATACATATTAAGTCATAAAGTATGTCAAATAGGTCATTCGGAAAATGATAACTTGTATGTAAAAATGAATACATTATATCGTTTTATGTAGGTGTATGAAGGCACTAGTAACGTCTTCACACGGAATACCTACACAGGTAATTAAGCAAAAGTTACCAAGCAACGAGCAACAATAAAGTTTAAACCAAATTCATCCCAATAAAAACATCTATAATAGTTTATAACTAACAAATCTATCATTTTATAAGGGATTAGTGTGCCGGATTATATCCTTAAATATAGGTAATCAATATAAACTGATAGCTCCACCCAATATTAAAGGTTTCAAATAGACAATATGCTTATTTTAAAGTTTATGTGGTACATCTCCCATAAGTTTTAAAATATTTAGTCTGATAGTGTGCTAACTTTTAAATAAGTAGCGTTTCGATGCATATAATGATTCACAAAAATCAGATGCCACACGCACCCTCTTACACGGTTACAGGACAGTATTTAAAGGTGTGTATACATAGGGACTCGGGGACTGTGCATACTACACAGGCAAATTTCATTCACATCAATTTCACGTGAATTTAAATTCATGTGAATCTCACGTGAAATTCACATGAATTTCACCTCAAACGAGCTTATACGTGAAACTCACGTGAAATCAGTTTATGTTAGTTTCACATTAATCTCATGTGAATCTCACCTGAATTTCATATGAAAATCACATGAAATTTGTTCACGTGAAATTCACATGAATTTTTGAAATAAAGTAATTCAAACAACATCTAAATTTTCATACTAAAGTAAAATCATTCAAAATTCCATTTTTTTTTGGAAAAGTTCATGTGAAATTCATGTGAAATTTTTCACGTGAGAAACATGTGAATCTCAATTCACGTGAAATTCACACGAAAATTTTCATGTGAGTTTCATGTATAAGCTCGTTTGAGGTGAATCTCGCATGAAATTTTTCATGTGAATTTCATGTGAGATTCGTGTGAAATTCACGTGAGCAAATTTTGCCTGTGTAGGGCCTTCAACGAAGGAAAAAGGAAATGTCTTTTTCACAAAACTTTGAAATTTAGTCCACTATTATAAGCCTTGTGTTAATTCTTTCGCACTCTATATTGGAAAAGAAGTATAAGTATAAAGTTAAGGAAGTATATGTAGGAAAATTCCCCTGGTTTGTCCATGACTGAGATAATTAGTAATTAATTCAAGCATTAAATACATCTATCATTTCGTTACCTGTAATAATAAGAATGTAAACATTTTAAGCCGCCTTTATAAATCATCTTATTACATAATGTAGCATAAGAACTATCTTAGATGGAGAGGAATTTGTAAAAGTGATAATTCTCTAGTTTTCTTATCCTACTTGAACTATCTGTATAAATGTTTATGTTATGATTATTACAATATAATATTGTATGTACACTAACAAATCAACACACATACTTAATTTAGATTTAAGATCCGATCCAAGTTTCTTTCATCCTTTTCCCTAAGGACATTTCAAATTCTAAATTGATTTTCTGATGAATTTTTCACCTCTAGATAATTTTAATAGCAACGTCTTAAGAAAGTTTGATTGGAATTATATTTTACTGCAGGTTTGTTTTTTTGTCATCGTAAATATGCTCGACTTAATTATTGAAGCCTCGAGATTGAACGTTTAAATTGTAGTGTATAGTGGCTGGAATGCGAGCTAGGCCGAGTACAGAAAGTTGACTCGGTGCCTTAGGAGAAAATGGTGTACCGAATTGGTCCGTTGGGTAAAGAAGAAATGTCTTATGGTTTATCAGAAGGTTTAAGCAAATTAGTCAGAATGACATATTTGCACTGACGAGAAAAACATTCTAGACTACTTCGTGAGGAAAACAGCAGAAAATATACAAAAAATCGTACACCACGTTTCAATAAAATGCAATGATTATAGTAATATGCAATTATAATAAAGCAGTTCAACAAACAATACCTTCTGAGAAGATATGATTACATACAAGTCAGTCTGCTATTTACAATAGTACATTCCTTAATTTACACTCACACAACACTGTATTTAGATGAATGTTTCCTTTCACAATGACATCAAAGTGTAAAGATACAGCATATGATATGTAGATTATACTAAATCAATAAGATTGTCTACACTACTTCATATAAAGTTTCTAAGCATATGGTTTAAGTGTAACATATCCTCATGAGGCCTCAAAGTGGTGTATAACAATTCATATTCTTATTCACACAAGCACATACAAACAAACCAATATTATTTCGATTTTACTTACGGTTACCAGGCATATGAAATAATCTCTCCAAAAATGCAATTACTTGCAAAATAAATTATTTATACGGTAAATGCGGGTTGCAATAGGTTCAAATTTACTACGTTAAGTACAATTACTATACATCGTTAACCGCCTCATTGCATACTTGGAATTTTTAAAATAATTGACAAAAATCAACGAACAATAACCACAACAGATTAGCCTACCTTTTCAGCAAGTGGTTTCCTTAAAAGTGATAGATTCAATTAAATGCATCCATATAAAAAAGAAATTCGATTTTCCTTAAGGCCAAGAGAAGTAAGCAACAATAAAGACCACGCCCGTCAGCAAACTTCTAAATTGTTTGTGTGTATTTCCTGCAGTCATCTATGACATATGTATCTATATAATTTTTACCTATCTCACAGGTAAATAAGAACCAAAACCAGATTTGTCACGGCATTCAATATTTCTATCAAAGTCCTCCTTAGGCGTGGTGACAATCATATATATGTAATAAAAAAATCTGAAGGTGTTCTACAAAGATATGTTTGAAATTCATATTAAAAATCGCGTGGGTTCATATAATTTTATTCGTTTACCTAGTGCATTCTTTAGTAAAAGATGCTCTTTGACCAATTAATTATAATATGTAAGACACATATTATGACGTATTGTTCGAAATTGTGGGCGGTATTTGCATATTTTTGTTTACACAATAGCTGACAATATTTGTTTTGCCTTTATACTTTAAACCATTATCTCCAATATTTCGTTTACTTTATCAAATTTATCGGTATGGACAGTTTAACTATTTTCTGTGTTTTTATATATCACGTTTTCAAGGTTGACCTCAAATGGTTTGGTTATCTTTCTCATTTTTTCCCCATGTTTTCGACCGTCTTTGTGTGACCAAACATTCGTTGTAACATAGATTAATCAAGAACTTGCCCTTGAATCCAATGCAAGAGAAAAAATGCGTTTTCAAATATCCTGGTTAATTGATAGTCAGTTTAGAAACAATGTGCAATATCCCTTTGAAAAAAACACTGCTAGACAGATTTACCTGTTTGGTACCTTAAACCGGAAGTAGTATGTTGTTGGGTTTTTTCCTGAGATTTATAGTATAACATGAAAATTGCCCACAGTAATGTTGCACTTGTAAAAATGATTGACACATAGAATGCCATCATGTTTGGTCTACCACTGGAGAATTCGGGTAGTCTGGATAGGGTTCAAACTTTATCATGGAACAGGACAGCTATACAGACCCTCAGATTGTTCAAGTGATGGAAGGGTTCTTAAACATACAAATAGCGTGGATCTCTTTCCACTACCATCATATTTACGTTCCCATGGCGAACCGATGTGGACTATTTTCTTATACACCCCGTACAGCTCAACGGACACCTTACTTTGGCAGGCGAGAAAAGTCCGAAAATGGCAAACTGATTTCTATACCTCACTCAGTTAACCTTCGGGACGCAGATTTGATATGTGTGTTGTCTGCTTTCTTTCCCACGGAATGTCCACTTTGGTCAATATATCCAAACTTTAAGCCAATGCATTGTTTTTTCTTTTATTAAAACTAAAAAACTACATCACTGAAGTGTTGTAATAATTCATTGCAAGCTAGCGCTGAGGTCTAGTGATGCAGATCGGTTGATACACTCGACATGCTTGAGTTCACATGTTCGAGGACACAAACAGACCATAACTTAATAAAATATTTATAACATGTATTGTTTCATTTCCATTAAATGCTAAAAATATGAAACAATATAACTATTAATTTCCCTGGAGAGATTTGTACCATATTAGGCCATCTGTATTAATAGACAATTATTGTATAACGTAAATACCTTTGATTTCATCAAATAAAAAACAAGCAAAAGGATTTATTTTGATTGATCCCTAAAACAATAATAGAGAGAACGCATTTTGTTCATCTCCAATGAAAATTCTATAATTATAATTTTGTAAAACGTATCCCGCTTGAACAGTTGGTTGCATCTAGGGTTGCATTTTATGAGTTCCAATTCCAATACGTCTTTAGCGTGGGAAAAAAATAGGCATTCATGCTTCATGTACTGTGTCCCACCATGAATGCGATGAGATTTACAACAGACATACTTATGTAAAAATTCGACATGGCAAAACAATCTTAGAAATGTATTACGTATAGGATTTTGCTGGAGACAGTCCAACAAGTTCAAACGGTTGTAAAAAATAAAAGGATGAGCTACTAAAGCAACAGTAGAAAATAAAATGTTTAAACGATGAATCTTCACATTCACACTGCTGAAGCAGCCCACTCATGATAATGATGACAAGTATGTGAGAAGATATTATAAAACGCTTTTTATCTTATAATCTTTAACCGGATTAATGTACTAACCGAGGTACTAACATGGAGAGATGGAGTCCTAAATACCATAATGTCAGATGCATTTTGCATAAAAAGTCAAACTATCCGGTATTCAGTAATTTTTCAAGAAATATCATTGTACTCGACTTACTCTATTGTAAATATCTTCAATTTGTGCTCATATTTCCTCATTCATGCACTATTAGTTTAGTCATATATAATGTTTTAACTATCTACGATTTAGATGAAATCAATAGCCATTTGAAACGATGCAAACTATTTTAAGAGTGCATATAAATTTCCAACAATAATTAATGTAATTTCTAGTAAATTTTCTTATAATTATAACATAATTCTTACCTGTTTAAAATCAATCGCGTGCTATGTCAACCTGTTACATCTTCACTACACAAAATATTTTACACTAGTATGAATAATCCATCAACTACGCCCTATGTTGAGGTATGAGTCAAAGGGAGGTAATACAATAAAAGCTGGTGATGTCATTTGGTATGAGGAACCACATATACGCCAACCTAGTATATTTAATAAGAAAGTGTGAAGAAATTACCTGCATTCATATCAAGAGGGAAGTTTGCTTTCCTATAAACCTATCATAATATTCTTCCTGTTTAGTTTGTTGTTCTGTTTTATCTAGTATATAAAGTTAATCACTAGTAATGGGTTTTCAGATGAAAAGACATGGAGTAAGTGGTGTTTTCTATTTATGCATCGACTATTCATCTTTTGTGATAACATAAATGTAATACCCATCATATATGGGTATTACATCTATGGTGATAAGGATATTGCATGCTTTTTTTGTTGAATAAATTAATTATTGAACATAACATTTAAATAGGAAACATTGGTGTTTTGTGTAGATAAATATATATTTCTAACACAAAACATATTCCTCACGGTAAACTTTACAGGAAAATCCAATACTACCGTCACTATGTACACGAACGAAGCTAGACAATGCATTTGAAGATAACGTTTAAGACACAAGCACAGATTTACATTTGAAATTATAGCCACCTAGACAAATTGAAGCAGACGATTATTAAGAATGCAATATGCGAATAAATCGACTATTTTATATCAGTACCGTCTACACTGTATTCTAAGAGGGGGGCAAGGGGTTTAGCTGTTATGGGGCATTTTAATTCTTTGTTATCTGTTATTCTGAAAATATATTTGCTGTTAGCTGTTATTGTCTTATTCTTTGTTAGCTGTTATTGTCTTATTCTTTGTTAGCTGTTATTGGGTTTTTAGTTTTTTTGTTATCTGTTATTGTGATAATGTATTTGCTGTTAACTGTTATTGAAATATGGAATGTTAACATTTTTGAGACAGCCAAAATTCGGTAGAAATTGAAGATCATTGGACACAGAAGTCTACCACTATTAATATGTTGGTCCCGTATTCGGAGAAGGATTCCATTAACATATATACCATCACAAAAGTGAGGTCCAGGACAATTCCATTATATCTTATGATTATCCTTCGTAATACATTCCATTTTTTTTGGAACATTTATTTAGAATTATATTATTTTTTTGTATGAGGATAATGTTCCTTGTTTCCCGTACGAACATATTAAATTAGAACAATTCTTAATATGACAAAAAGGAAAACATATGGCCAGAAATATCTGACAAGGATCTCAATTAAGGACTAGGTCCTTACAACCAGTTAACCTTTATATTATATGGTACATAGACTCAGCTCTTTCCAAAGCAGAACCAAATACATTGTACAATGAAAGTTCCTACCATGTACTGGGTTCAGAAGCTGCACATAACTCATTACAAACAAAGATTTATTTCGTCTTCAAGCCATTGTTCCCCTATTAAACTATGTATTCTACTTACTATAGTAGACTTGGTACAATAAAAAACCTGATAAAAATTTGTTCAAATAAGGCCTTGGAAAATAGTGGAATAAATTACTTTTGGAGTGTCAAAATTGGTCCTACTTGATAAATTGCATTCTTATAGTTGGTGCTTTTGATTTTTCTACCCTATATACAACTTTGCCACATAGTTTTATTCAGAAAAATTCACACACCTAATTAAATGGGCATTTAAAAAAGTCAGAATGAGAATATATATATTCAAACTCTTTTAGGTCATTTTTTAGTAGCAACAAACACAAGAACTATGTCAATTTGACCTACTTTGATTCCATAACTGCCCTTGAATTTTTACTAGATATAAGTTTTGTCTCTTTGACATATTCCTCATTTCCATTCTCAATTTTATTACACATTATTTAAATTACAAGCATGTGTGAGTTTCGATATTTGTACAAAAATAAATGCTGAAAAAAGTATTCTATAACAAATCAACAGTCAGCTACGCCATGAGTGCATGATACGCCCGTCACCTTTTTAAAATATTCGATAACTTCTCAATGTCATATCAGATATTTATTAAAATCAGTCAATATATATATCATATGTATATAATAAACAATACATCAAATTTTCATGAGAACTGCTGAGAACATTTTTGAGTTATTGTCCGAAAACTGGAAAATACCATCTTTTTTAATGAATAAACTCCTTAACTGAATAAAATAAAATCGGAAATAAAAAAATTCGAAAGGGTGCTTACAACAATAGATATAATCAATTCAGCAAAGTTTCATGAGAACTGCTGAAAATGTTTTTGTGTTAATGTCCGAAAACTAGAAAATCCCCCCTTTTTAATTAATAAAACCCCTTAACTCGGAAACGTAAAATCTAAAATTTATAAAAATTGAAAGGGAGCTCATGTCAATAGATATAAACAATTCACCAAAATTCCTTGCAAATTTGTGAAAGGATTTTTGAGATATTATCAGAAAACAGGAAAAAAAACACCATTTTTATTGAATCAAACCCCATTACTCAGAAACTTAAAATCTAAAATTTACAAAAAAAAAAAAACGATAGGGAGCTCACGTTAATAGATATAAACAATTTCCCAAAGTTTTATGTAAATTGGTTAAAGAATGTTTGAGTTAATGTCCGACATGTTGACGACGGACAGACAAGAATATACCAAATACATATCTAGATACATAATTCTGAAAACCATGTTCATAGAAAATGGAATTCATCACAAAGGATTATACCCGTAATAAGAAATACTGGATTTGTCAAGGACCCGACTTATTTTAATATTTCATTTACTGTTATCTGTTTTTGTCCATTTTAATTCCTTGTTATCTATTATAAGCCAAATCAATTTGCTGTTTTGCTGTTATTGGGACCCCCTTTGCCCCCCCCCCCCTCTTCTAATAGAACTAAAAGTCACTATAGTATACTGACAACTCTAGACTGACAACCCAAAAGGACATGCTTTTCTCCAAGATAGTATGGGCAGACAATGAGGCGCAATGCAAATAACCTCAGCAAATAACATGCTACATTATAAGTATTATCAAAGACATAAACCCGAAATTCTAAATGCAATATAATGCTAGCGACATACTATGACTTGTCAAACGTACTTAACTTAGGCCTATAAATATCAGAAAACCTGAAAAGGAACACTCTTAAATATGGTCCAAAGTTATGAAAGTGGCGAGCACAACAAAAGGCTTCCCGAGCCGAAATTCGAGATACTACCTACAGGAATCCAAGAAAACATTCGGTCTGGTCTACAATGGAGTAAAAGTCGATAGTGAGATACCCCTTTACATCTTCAAAAAACGTATATGCTTTGTCTACAATAGAATCAGACATATATATTAAGAAATCGCAGTCCAAAGAGAACAATTACTGACAGGAAGTAATGTACAACACATAGTGTAGTGTGGTAAAACCAGTAAAAGGACAATATTTTGACATTCCAACAAGCATTACACTTCTGTAATAAAGGTTGTTAAAGTTTAAGGGACCAGTGGCGGATCCAGAAGGGGAGGGGGTCAAGGGTTCAACCCCCTTTTAAAAATGGCTGGATCCGCCCCTGGGGACAAGAGAAAAAAAAAGAAAAAAAAACTTAATAGTGAGCAAAGCCCATACCGCATAGTGATCCATAGCTATAAACTTTAGAAAATTCAAACGGTGAATACAATAGTTCCAATCAGCACGTGATGCTGGGTTTAAAAAGGGAAGACAGCAAACTCCCAACATCATATATTACACGAGATATTACACTTCAAGTTTGATTGCTGTTTGGAATAAATCATTAAAACATCTTTGTATTTTATTCACCACTGTTCAGGTATGTAAATTGTTTACGTGTTAACTTTTTTAATTGAATTTTAAAGTAAGAATTTATCTTCTGATTAAACAACTTAAGTTTAATATTTAAAACTTGACCTATAGTGCATTTCTTTCTAACACATACGCTAACACATACGATGCAAATGGCTAAGCGCGCACATGTTTTGATCATTTGTTTGCAAAGTTTACATAAACTTTGACAAACTATGCACACGCTAACTTGACATGCGTCTACAGTTTGTCGTTCATCGTTTGTTAGTAAAACGCTACCTGATTACACGATGTATTTCTTTCTACTTTTGTAATAAGTCTGTTTACCAACAACATGTGCATGTATTATTGAAAGTTCAAACAGGGTCATTAAATTATGGTGGCCGATTAAGGCCATTTCGCCCTTCATATTCTATAGGGCGAAAACGCGATATCGCGAAGTCAAAAATGCGAAAACGCGAAGTCGAAAACGCAAAAACGCGAAATTGATAACGCGAAAAGGCGAAATATTTTCCTTTCCGATTTCGCGTTTTCGCGTTTTGGCGTTTTGGCGATTTCGCCTTTTCGCGATAATCATGTTTATATTGTAACATAACATTTTAAATATATTTGGAGACAAGACTACAAAGTATAAGTCATTCTAATTATTGCCATATAAATTTCATATCTGTGACGTATTTTAAATATTTTCATAAATTAGACAATTCCTAAATTACATTTTTTGTTGACTGAACAAATTTAAAAACAGATGCATTTGTATAAAATGCCTTTGAATATACAATTTGCTTGAAATCATCTTTTTGACATTTTAGAATATATTTGTTAATTGACCGGATTCACTTTCTCTATTTATTTTGTTCATCTGGGGTGGAGTTCTCGAAGCTATCTTAGGATTAGGACGTGTCCTAAGACCATCTTATGACAAGTCTTTGTCCTAAGTCGTGTTCTCGACGCTCTCTTAACTTAGGGTATATCGCATTTTTCGTCCTAACTTTAGTACACCTAATTATGTGTCTTAAGATCATCCTATTTTCATCCTAGCTTAATAAAGTTTAAATTTCACTTTTTGCCAAGTTTTTTACGTGTAGATGGACATAAAATGAAACGCACACTCGGTTAGTAACTCCTCGTATATAAAGAAATTGTGCATGATTTTAAACTTTAAACTTCGTGTTTCACGATACGATGACACTACAAAATCAACTCTCATTTCTAAACAAATTGTTTTTCCGTCTTTCTCAGACGCATCTTATGTTAGGACGTCCTAAACATATCTTAAGGTTTATGACACCTTCTGTAGCCATTTTTGTACGAATTTTTCAAAATTCAATTGTATCAAAACTACAGATATAACGAATAAATTGTGCAACACGAAGTTTAAAGTTTAAAATCATGCACAAATTATAAATTGTAAATTTACAATTCTTTTTGATATAATTTTATAATTACATTTGAAATTATGCATTTAATTTTATACATATATTGATAAAATTTGTAAAGAAATGTTTTATCAAAAAAATTTAAATTTCGTACTTAAGGATTATGTACCCTTGTTGATTCAATGCTAAACATATGGAAATTTTATAGAAAATCCACAGCCTTTATCCTTGCACTCTCATATTTGGCAATTTGATGACTGATAGATATAGGATATTGCATGCAGTGCTAGCATTGATTTCCATAAAACAAGTTTATTAATGTAGTTATTGGTTAAAACAAATAAAAATATGGACCAAATCAAGTACACCTTTTAGGGTGCGTTCGACTTTATTGACTCAGCACGAGGTATTTTGGAATTTACAGGTTGGTTTGAACTTTTTGTAAAAAATAAACACTAGCACATCATAGAAAAGCAAGTGAGTAATCTATGTTTCAAATTTTATTACAAAAATCTCTGTATTGAAGGCTGTGGATTTTCTATAAAAATATTGGTTTATTTGCCACTAAGTACTCTTTTTCTATTAAATAAAATGAAACAGTAAATAATAATGCTTTGCATCAAGTTTCCCCTTGGTGTATGTACAAAATGGCCTATCTCTTTTATTCGTTTTATCTGTAGTTTTGATACAATTGAAGTTTGAAAAATTCGTACAAAAATGGCTACAGAAGGTGTCATAAACCTTAAGATATGTTTAGGACGTCCTTACATAAGATGCGTCTGAGATACTAGCTTCGAGATACAACTTAAGAGTGTCCTAAGTCTATCCTAAGTCTATCCTAAAATTGGTCCTAGGATGTGACATAGGACGAACCTTAGGATACTTTCGAGAACACCACCCCTGGTTCTGACACTAAAAGGATTGTTGTAATGGTCTACCGCATTCAACAGTATATGTATTTCCCTGGTTCTGACACGAAAAGGATTGTTGTTATTGTCTACCGCATTCAACAGTATATATATCCCTTGTCACTTGGTGTGTCCTGTAGATGAACAAATTTCCATCTTTGAAAATTTGAAATATTAATTAATGCGTTTAGTAATATATGGGAAACAATACTACATTTACATGAATTTTCCATAAATCCAGGTTACTTTTTGTTTAAAATTAAAAGAATCGCGACAGGTTTATGATATCTTTGCTAAGATCAACCTACGACAGTTTGGAGAGGAGGTCTGGTATATTCCTAAGAGGATCATAAGACATGTCATAAGATATTCTAGTAACCGTCCAAAGTTTTATTTGACAAAAATTTTATCTCCACAATATATTAAATATTTAATATTTAACTTTTTTCACACAAGCTAATTTAATTATTGAAAATGTTAGATTCACAAAAAGAGCATGAAATGCAAGATTATGCATTTCAAGTAACCATGGCGATAATGATTATTAATTTCATTTATTTTAAAATTTCCAAACAAATTGTATATTCAAAGGCATTTTATACAAATGCATCTGTTTTTAAATTTGTTCAGTAATTGTCAACAAAGAATGTAAAGAAATTGTCTAATTTATGAAAATATTTAAAATACGTCACAGATATGAAATTTATATGACAATCATTTGAATGACTTATACTTTGTAGTCTTGTCTCCAATTATATTAAAAATGTTATGTTATAATAACAAGTATATCGCGAAAACGCGAAATCGATAAAAGGCGAAAACACGAAAACGCGAAATCGGAAAGAAAAAATATTTCGCGTTGTCGACTTCGCGTTTCGCGTTTCGCGTTTTCGACTTCGCGTTTTCGCAATATATGAAGAGCGAAAACGCGAAATGGCCTTAACCGGCCACCATAGTAAAAACTGATTAACTACTTTTGTAGCGTTACAGCAAACGACGTTCACAAAATTTTGGGTTGAAAGAAATGCACTCTTAAATTTATAAAAAAGATTTTCATTACAGCGGAATCCATTGAGCGTGTAGCGAAAGCCCGAAAGGTAATATCTTGTGTTAGCTTGCTTGTTTGCTGAACCGTGAAGTCATTATTATTTCAGGTTTACTACCCTCCTTTCGAAGTAGCATAGTCCAACAGACAGATAGCCTTGATTTTCTGTCGAACTAGTCTATTCTTAAAGAAGAATAGTTTACCTGGGAGGGTTCCGTTTGCGCCAAAAATGCGTCTTTTTGCGCCACAACTTTTTGTCTCCGATGCTACGTTTGCGCCACATGTTTTAAAATTACATGGTATCATTTTCGCCAAAAATAAAACATACGATTGGGCCAATTAGAAGAAAAAATACTTCCCTACCTTTGTTCGGACTTGGAACCGGTAGTTTCCACGGCAAATGTTTCCTTTTCTGAAACATATCTTCTTCTTACTACTGCTGCACGGGCACTTCGCAATTTAATGCAATTTAAAAGCTTGTAACTTCACTTTATTGTCGAAAAAAACACAAACATTGAAGGATGAAATGCATAAAACAGTTCATAATAATTCCTAATAATAATAAAGCCCATACGCATGGTGGGAACAAAGCACTGTGTCGTCAACATAAACTAGTATGTGGCTAAACATAATCAGCAAAAGCTTCTAGTTTCTTCTCTATTGGAATATCTTTATTAACTATTCAGCAAAGCAATAAGTTTTATTCTCTCTCTTTACATTGACGGTCTAATGCATTATAAGCCATTTCTTTTCAGATGCTCATCTTCATGGTGATATATCTCCGAACATATGATATTCATCATTAAAACATCATTGTATTTAATTCACCAGCGCCAGGTCTCGAAAGAAAAGTCTCCGAGATGAGTGACACGCCAGCAGAAGGTATTACATAGACCTGAAATGAGTGAGCTAGTTTTCCCCATATCACCCAGAGAAGATATTTCCACAGGCCTTTAGATTTCTCGAGAGAAGGTAGAATCCTCAAAAACATGAAAACGATAATTGTCCTCAAGCGAAAGATGACTGTCCCCCGAAATTTCAAGGTATGAACATTTTTTAGGGAAAGGGGAGACAACTCGATAGAGCAGCGATCTCTTCTCTCTTTTCCTGCATTAATACAGAAGGCAAAAAAAACATACTATGGATTATGACGTGAACAGTCGTTTATACAAAAAAAAATGAACCACCAAAACCTAAATGTAGTATATTTGATTAACAATTTCAAACCAAATGTCCATTATTATTATTATTATTATTATTATTTATTATTATTATTATTATTTTATTATTATTATTATTATTATTATTATTATTTACAGTATTTATATAGCGC
This sequence comes from Mytilus edulis, assembly GCF_963676685.1. NCBI lineage: Eukaryota > Metazoa > Mollusca > Bivalvia > Mytilida > Mytilidae > Mytilus > Mytilus edulis. The sequence continues at coordinate 26,708,529 of NC_092352.1, read as the reverse complement.
ATTATCTAATTAAAATTACCCTAAGCGCTTAACATAAAACAATCAATGCAGTTAAAAAATAAAAGGTGTTTAACATTAAAACAATCAATGCAATAAGAATAAAATAAAATTTTGAAACACATATAATAAAAAAAAAACCAAAAGGAACAGAAAAGTTAAAAAATAAAAAATCATAATTAAAAGACATATTATATTGCAACGAAAAGAACAAAGTTAAAAAGCCATTGTGAATATAAAAAGTTACATGTAATCACCGAAAGCGAGTCTAAAATAATGGGTTTTCAAATTTTTCTTAAAAAGTTCGATTGAGTGTTCAAATCTTAGATGGCTAGGAAGACTGTTCCAGAGACTCGCAGTAGCTTTGTCGAAACGTCTTTCTCCATAGATGTTGGTGCGTACACGAGGTTGTATGACTTACTTAATGTAAACCTTACTGTGCTTTGTTGGCTGAGGCAAATGTTGGGGTTTTTTTCCGAGTGCTGGAAGAAGTACTTGTTCCCTGCAGTCGACCATTTTACTATACAGATACAAAAGTATACTCATAAGTATCCTTTATCTTGTTTCTATTAGAAGCTAAGGATAAATTGAAATCATTGTTTATGTTGCAGTTTACTTTGCGGTCCCCGTTACAATATTGTCGATTTTATTTAAAATTAAAGTCGGTAAAATAAAGGTACATGTTTTCATGCGTACATCATGAAAATTGTCCGCTAAAACATTATTTTGTACATTGTAGGAAAATACAACCTGTACTCGCTGCGAAGAAGGAGAAATCTCGAATAACATTGCATTTCTCTCTCATTTAGATTAATTATTTAATAAATGAATGTTACACAATGAACGAATTTTGTATTTGTAATTTACGATGACGACTTTAAGGGGAGATGTTCACATAAGGGATAGACTACATGTGAACTGCAAGCTACGCTAAGTATCAAAAAATTTGACACGCCCGAATTTAAAACAACAATCATACACAGGATATATAGATTTTTGTCGCAGCTAAATTACCATTTTAACAATTTCACACGGTCGGTCTTTTAAATTCTCGAGTTTAAATTCAGAAACAATCACTTAAGTCTACCGACACATTATAAAGCCTATATGTTATAATAAATAGTATACTAGCTTTTGCAAAAAAGACTATTTATAAACATCCGTGTTCTTTAACGTTTTAAAAGCCCTTTAACGTTATCCTTTTGGTCCATCGCACTTAAGAGCCAGTCTGCCATAAAACCATGCAAAATCTCAAATTTCGTCCAAATTGGTAGTTATAACTTTGCAACATTAGATATATTTCCAAAATCTTTGGGTATTTAGGAGTTAAGATAAAAAAAAAATTTTGGTTAATTCACACTATTTTCCATTTAACAGCCTTATTTGCATATTTGTGAATTATAAAAAAATAATGCAAAAAAATCACCAAAATTTAGGTACTTTTTAAAGGTCTGAATAATTGATATATCTCTTAAATATAGCATTATCTTGTTATATTTTGCAAAGAATATTATAAAAAAAAAAGAAAAAATGCATTTTGACATACTTTTTACCTTTTGGCAGGTTGCCAGAAAAATTCGTGCAACAGATGTATTAGATAACTTGCATGTAGTACATGTACTCAGTAGGTGTTTTCTCTCAAGATCATATTTATTTTTTTAAACTTTTAGGTTTTTTTAAAGGTGCATATCTGTTCTAAGACAAGTAAAAAATTTTAGCCTGGCAAATAATGGGAAGTTAGTAAAAAATGCCCCCAAATATCTATAAAATGCACTATTGTAATAGTTTTCGCCCTTAATTTTTAACTAAAACTGATCAAAGTAGACTTATATTTCGGACAATAACTTTAGTTTAAGTGTATAGATCTTTATGATTTTTTTTCAGAAGGTTCAATACCACAAAAGGAAGCTTTGGAACGATTTTGGGGATGATGGTCCCTACCGTTTAGGAATTAAGGGCCCAAAAGGGGCCCAAAACAAGCATTTTATAGTTTAAGGATAATAACTTGTGTATAAGTGTTTCAATTGCTCTGATATTGTATCATAAGGTTTAAAACCACTAGTCGAAGGTTTGGATTCCTTTAAATGGGTCATGGAATCAAAGTTAGGAATAAAGGGTCAAAAAGGGGCCCAAAACAAGCATTTTTCTTATTTCAAGACGATAACTTGTGTGTAATTGTATGGATCTCTTTCAAACTGTACCACAATACTCCATATAACAAAGGGGAGGCTGGGATTTAGTTTTGGATTAATTGCCCAAAATATGTAGGAATAAGGGGCCAAAAAAGGGCCGAAAAGAAGCACATTTCTAGTTCCCAAACAATAACTTGGGTTTAAGTACATGTATATTCATAATGGATCTCTCTGTAATTGTACTACAAGGTTCTATACTAAAAAGGAAAGAATGGGATTGTTTTTAAAGGTTATTGCTGAAAGGGGGTTTCAATAAGTTTGGGGGGGGGGATTTGTTAAAAAAAATTAAGGGATTTCTTTTTTTTTTTTTTTTTTTCAAATTTCAAATTTTGAAAATTTTCAAGAAGAAATCTTCAATTGCACAGTATTGTTCAATAGATTTGTTGATCTTTGGCCACATTTATTTTGTAACAAAAACCTTTTTTTTTGTAAAAATTCAATCACAAACCAAATTCAGACAGCATCAAGCTTGAACATTGTGACCATATTTAATTTGCCCCAACTGTTCAGAGTCCAACCACTGCGGTTGTATAAAGCTGCACCCTGCGGAGCACCTGGTTTTCACATACTTTCAATTGATGACAGTCTTTTAAAAAGCTTGTTATATGAAACAGAGTAGTGAACATACTTGTACTTCAAAAAATCTTCCTCTTTGAAACTTTTGATTGGAATGCAACCAATTATAGGGCCAATCACTCTTTGAGTGTCTTGATTAGAAAGTTGTGTCTATTAGAGCGTATGTAAAAAAAAATGTGGCCATTTTTTTTTATCTACGAACACAGATTATGTTTGCATATATAATGTGCCATATAAAAGTTTTTGATTTATATCTCAGATTAAATCAAGATAAAAGAAATACATTTGAGGTAACCCTACTTCTTCAAAAATCGAAAGCTTTTCCAATAATATCTTGAATGTTCCCTCTCCAAAGAGCATCTCTTTTGTGTTTGTTGATACTTTGAGATTTTGATTTTTAGTCCCCTAACGGCTATCGTCTAAGTGGACTTAGGTTTGCACTGCGTGTCAGTCATTCTGTCTATCTGACAGTTCGGTAAATTAGACTTTTTTGTGCTTGTAGATTTTGATTTAATTTATCATGACAAGTTACAGGTCAAATTCATTATTCACGCTTTAAGCTTTTCTCTTTGTTCAGTTGAAGCCCTTTCTCTAGAATTAAATTTTTGATGAAATACTTATTCATTAGAAGACTTCTGTTCAAACGGGAATAACTCATTTTTTTAAAGACAAAATGACATTTTGAATGTTTTTTCTTTTCTTTGGTATTTAGTGATTCAATTTTGTTCCAGTCTGATAACTGTGTGCAGAGTTGTTGTCTTTGGACATAGAAAATTCACTGAGATAGTCAGAATTCAGCAAGTTTTTACATTTTGCTGGAAGATTTTGTCTCGATATTTTTATGTAGTTTACATTATGACAAATTATAGATCAAATTTTTGTTCCATTACAATGAATTTGTAACGGGTTGGGGACTATGTATTGCCATGTATTACTCGCAGAATGCTTGTTTTGACCAAAAAATGTTCAACTCTGATGTTGCAAAATTGTTTAATATTTAGTTGAAATAGACATTGATGACTTTATTATGTGAAACTTTTTTTAGATCTACCATACTTTTACTCTTTTTTGCTAATACCTTCATCATGTTCATTCATGACTAAAAACTTGTATTTAGACCATTTTGCACGTTTTTCTTTACGGTAGACCACAATAATATTACATGTATATGAACAGTAAAATTTTACCATTTTAATGACAATATAAAAAAGATGATGTGGTATGATTGCCAATGAGATAACTGTCTACAATTAAGAGACCAAAATGACATAGACATTAACAACTATAGGTTACTGTACGGCCTTCAACAATGAGGAAAGCCCATACCGCATAGTCAGCTATAAAAGGCCCCGATAAGACAATGTAAAACAATTCAAATGAGAAAACTAACGGCCTTAAGTATATAAAAAATGAACGAAAAACAAATATGTTACACATAAACAAACGACTTCCACTGAATTACAGGCTCCTGACTTGGGACAGACACATACATAAATAATGTGGCGGGGTTAAACATGTAAGCGGTATCCAAACTCTCCCCCTAACCAGGGACAGTGGTATAACAGTAAATCATAAGAACGAACTATAAAAATCAGTTGAAAATGGCTTAACTCATTCGATGGACAAAAATGCAAGTGGACGTGGTAGGGTAATTGTATGTCTGCTCAACAGTTTAACCATTTATCTGTGTATATTTGTTTTTATACAACCGCAAAAATTGAAAAAATTTGGTCCTATATTGGTATGACGTTGTCGTTGTCATCATCGTCGTCATCCAAAGACATTTGGTTTTCGCACTATAACTTTAGTATAAGTATATAGAAATCTATGAAATTTAAATACAAGGTTTATGACCATAAAAGAAAGGTTGGGATTGATTTTGGGAGTTTTGGTCCCAACAGTTTAGGAATTAGGGGCCAAAAAGGGTCCAAAATTAAACTGTTTGCTTTCATAAAAAAATGAATTATTGGGGTTCTTTGATATGCCAAATTTAACAGTGAATTTAGATATTAATTTTTGGTCCTGTTTTCAAATTGGTTTACATCAAGGTCCAAAGGGTCCAAAATTAAACTTAGTTTGATTTTTACAAAAATTTAATTCTTGGGGTTCTTTGATATGCTGAATCTAAAAATGTACTAAGATTTTTTATTATGGGCCCAGTTTTCAAGTTGGTCCAAATCGGGGTCCAAAATTAAATTTTGTTTGATTTCAACAAAATTGAATATATGGGGTTCTTCAATATGCTGAATCTAACCATGTATTTAGTTTTTTAATATTTGGGACCAAAAATCTGGTAATTCTAACTCTTTTATGTAGTTAGAATTCACCAATAAGTAGTTTGTATGTATTAAACTTGCTGGAAAAGATATTTTTAAAATTTTACTTTGACAAGGAATTTTGACCCCCCTGCGGTATATTGAACCCCCTATTCTAGGCCTTTAATTTCAGAAATTCTGGCAATTTAAACTTTTTTATGTTGTTAGAATACACCAATAAGTAGTTTGTATGTATTAAACTTGTTGGAAAAGATATTTTGAAAATTTTACTTTGCCAAGGTATTTGGACCCCCCTGCGGTATATTGAACCCCCTACTCTAGGCCTTTAATTTCTGAAATTCTGGCAATTTGAACTCTTTTATGTAGTAAGAATACACCAATAAGTAGTTTGTATGTATTAAACTTGTTGGAAAAGATATTTTGAAAATTTTACTTTGCCATGGTATTTTGACCCCCTGCAGTATATTGAACCCCCAACTCTAGGCCTTTAATTTCAGAAATTCTGGCAATTTGAACTTTTTTATGTAGTTAGAACACACCAATAAGTAGTTTGTATGTATTAAACTTGCTGGAAAAGATATTTTTAAAATTTTACTTTGCCATGGTATTTTGACCCCCCTGCTGTATATTGAACCCCCTACTCTAGGCCTTTAATTTCAGAAATTCTGGCAATTTGAACTCTTTTATGTAGTAAGAATACAACAACAAGTAGTTTGTATGTATTAAACTTGCTGGAAAAGATATTTTGAAAATTTTACTTTGCCATGGTATTTTGACCCCCCTGCGGTATATTGAACCCCCTACTATAGACCTTGAATTTCAAAAATTCAAGCTATTCTAAATCCTTAACATAGTTATATTACTCCAATAAGTAGTTTGTATGTATTTAACCTGCTGGAAAAGATATTTTTAAAATTTTACTTAGCCATGGTATTTTGACCCCCCTGCGGTATATTGAACCCCCTACTATAGACCTTGAATTTCAAAAATTCAAGCTATTCTAACTCCTTAACATAGTTTTAATACTCCAATAAGTGGTTTGTATGTGTTAAACATGCTGGAAAAGATATTTTGAAAATTTTGCTTAGCCATGGTATTTTGACCCCCCTGCGGTATATTGAACCCCCTACTCTAGGTCTTTAATTTCAGAAATTCTGGCAATTTGAACTCTTTTATGTAGTTAGAACACACCAATGAATAGTTTGTATGTATTAAACTTGCTGGAAAAGATATCTTTAAAATTTTACTTTGCCATGGTATTTTGACCCCCCCTGGGGTATATTGAACCCCCTATTCTAGGCCTTTAATTTCAGAAATTCTGGCAATTCGAACTCTTTTATGTAGTTAGAATACACAAATAAGTAGTTTATATGTATTAAACTTGCTGGAAAAGATATTTTGAAAATTTTACTTTGCCATGGTATTTTGACCCCCCTGCGGTATACTGAACCCCATAATCTAGGCCTTTAATTTCCAAAAATCTGGTAATTCTAACTCTTTTATGTAGTTAGAATTCACCAATAAGTAGTTTGTATGTATTTAACTTGCTGGAAAAGATATTTTTAAAATTTTACTTTGACATGGAATTTTGACCCCCCTGCGGTATATTGAACCCCCTATTCTAGGCCTTTTATTTCAGAAATTCTGGCAATTTAAACTTTTTTATGTAGTTAGAATACACCAATAAGTAGTTTGTATGTATTAAACTTGTTGGAAAAGATATTTTGAAAATTTTACTTTGCCAAGGTATTTGGACCCCCCTGCGGTATATTGAACCCCCTACTCTAGGTCTTTAATTTCTGAAATTCTGGCAATTTGAACTCTTTTATGTAGTAAGAATACACCAATAAGTAGTTTGTATGTATTAAACTTGCTGGAAAAGATATTTTGAAAATTTTACTTTGCCATGGTATTTTGACCCCCTGCAGTATATTGAACCCCCAACTCTAGGCCTTTAATTTCAGAAATTCTGGCAATTTGAACTTTTTTATGTAGTTAGAACACACCAATAAGTAGTTTGTATGTATTAAACTTGCTGGAAAAGATATTTTTAAAATTTTACTTTGCCATGGTATTTTGACCCCCCTGCTGTATATTGAACCCCCTACTCTAGGCCTTTAATTTCAGAAATTCTGGCAATTTGAACTTTTTTATGTAGTTAGAATACACAAATAAGTAGTTTGTATGTAATAAACTTGCTGGAAAAGATATTTTGAAAATTTTACTTTGCCATGGTATTTTGACCCCCCTGCGGTATATTGAACCCCCTACTATAGACCTTGAATTTCAAAAATTCAAGCTATTCTAAATCCTTAACATAGTTATATTACTCCAATAAGTAGTTTGTATGTATTTAACCTGCTGGAAAAGATATTTTTAAAATTTTACTTAGCCATGGTATTTTGACCCCCCTGTGGTATATTGAACCCCCTACTATAGACCTTGAATTTCAAAAATTCAAGCTATTCTAACTCCTTAACATAGTTTTAATACTCCAATAAGTGGTTTGTATGTGTTAAACATGCTGGAAAAGATATTTTGAAAATTTTGCTTAGCCATGGTATTTTGACCCCCCTGCGGTATATTGAACCCCCTACTCTAGGCCTTTAATTTCAGAAATTCTGGCAATTTGAACTCTTTTATGTAGTAAGAATACAACAACAAGTAGTTTGTATGTATTAAACTTGCTGGAAAAGATATTTTGAAAATTTTACTTTGCCATGGTATTTTGACCCCCCTGCGGTATATTGAACCCCTTACTCTAGACCTTTAATTCAAAATATTCTGGCAATTCTAACTTTTTTATATAGTTAAAATACACAAATAAGCAGTTTGTATGTATTAAACTTGCTGGAAAAGTTATTTTGAAAATTTTGCTTTGCCATGGTATTTTGACCCCCCCCCTGCAGTATATTGAACCCCTACTCTAGGCCTTTAATTTTAGAAATTCTGGCAATTCGAACTTTTTTATGTAGTTAGAATACACAAATAAGTAGTTTGTATGTATTAAACTTGCTGGAAAAGATATTTTGAAAATTTTACTTTGCCATAGTATTTTGACCCCCTCCCCCTTTTTTTACCATGGAAAATCAAAACTACCCTTATTTATATATATACATATGTTATAACTACAAATAATTAAAACATTCAAGCTACATATGGTCTAGTTATAATGTGTCAATAAGTATTTTGAATGACATTTTGTTGGTAAAGACTTCAGAGCACTTATACCAAGCAAAGATATTTCTTTTAATTAAGCATGGAAAATGTACCTCCCCTTCTTGTATGAATGATTTTTTAATCTATGATAAGCTTTAGAATAATGTAAAATGTTCTAATATTCATCTAGGATGAAAAAAACGGGGGTTCAATTTACCATGGGGGTTCAATTTTCCATACAGGGGGGGTTCAATTTACCATAGCGGTATTTTGACCCCGGGGTCAATTTACCATGGGGTTCAAAATACCATATGACACCGGTTATCAAATTGGTCCAAATTGAGGTCTTAAGGGTCTAAAATAGAAAATTATTTGATTTCATTAAAAAATTGAATTCTTGGGGTTCTATGATATGCTGAATATAACCATGCATTTAGATTTTGGATATTGGACCATAATAGGTAAATGTTTAATTAAATTTTTTAAATTTTTTAAGTTTAAGTTCTTAGACCACACTCTTGTTGTCAACTGTTTAATTCCAAACCAAATTCAGAGCTATATCAAGCTTAAATGTTCTGTCCATACTTGCCCCAAATGTTCAGGGTTCAATCTCTGTGGTCGTATAAAGCTGCGCCCTGCGGAGTATCTGGTTATTACATGTGGTTATGAAATAAATTTTATTGCATTTGAAATATTTGTGTTTGTCTCAGCTGGTAGTAATAGGCCAGCTATATTTTACATGTCTTATTCCCAAGCCTCAAATTGCTAGAGATTACATTCTAGGAGGAAACTTGACATTACTGTTATATCAACTGTTCTCCCAAAATTGACATAGGGATAACTAACTGGTTCATGTCAGCGTCACAAACTTTCAGTTGCAGTTTTATCAGGAACTTTTAGGAGTAGTCTCTTTATAATGTTATATTTGGCATAAAGCTGTATCATAATATAGAAAATATAGCACTTTTCTAGGTAAGAGGCACAATTCTATGAAATTCACAAAACTATTAAACCTTCCTCTTTTCTGGAAATAAATTACATGAATGTACAAGGCTTTCACATTTATGATTCATTATCAAATACAACATGTTTTAAAAATTTAAGACTGAACTCAATTGTGGCCACTTTGAATTTAGACAAAAAGCCTCTAAAAACTAGACTATTATAAAATGCTAAATTTGTGAAGAACTCATGGTGATATTACCTGATGAGTGTGCATAGTATTGTAAATAAAACAGCCCATTTATAAGCTACTAAAGTTATTTTCTTTTGAATAGGTTAATATTTTAAACATATTGTAAAAATGCTCAGTTTAGGGGCAAAAAATGCAAAAAAGCGGTCTCCCCAGGTTTACTCCTTTAGTAAATTTTTAATTTAAACTTAGTTGAACTTGGTTTATTCAATTAATATAACCAGTTAACATTAGTTCAGTCATTATTTTTTTTATATTTTGACTATCACATACTTTTGAAAAGTTTCTATTGAAACAGATCAAAAAAAAAAAAATCGGCAAAATGGCCATCACGCCTATCTTTAATTATTATTTTATCGTAAAAAGGTATCATTTGCCGAGCACCATTTTCTAGCATTTTGTAGATGAATATATAAGCTTCATGAAATATTACATTTTATTGAAAATAAAACATGATCTTACAAGATTCAAGCCTTTAAAAATATACAAATTTTGCTGAATCGGCACTTTTTCAAAACCATGCAATTTCAACCTGTCAGTAGGGGTATTTAGAAATCTCACAACTTTTTGAATTATCATAATTTCCTTTCATTTCAAGTTGTTTGTTAAGATATATGTCATCATTAAGCTAAATTTTTTCTGTAAAACAAAAAAAAATCAGGTCAAAATACCCTTAAATAGGCTTAAAATGGCCATTTGTCAGTACAGAAATGGACAATTTTCGAATGTTCGGCATACACAAATAATAGCTGAATATTTTTTCTAAATATTTTGCACAAATAGTTATTACATATAAGGTATCTTTCTGTACTAAAAATCTGTAGTACTGGAAATCTGCTTTTAATATTCAATACTATTTTGTTACTTTAAAATTATTGTAATATTTTGGTACCTGTATTTTACCGTACTTAATTTATACTTGAAATTTAGTTACTACAGATTTTAGGTTACTACCGTTACATTTTCAGCAGTTTGAACGTTTTTCCATTTCAAATCTCTTTAAATCATAATTTTCAAACATGGAATATTGTATTATTTCTGTACCAAAATATTTAGTACAAATCAAGTACTGTAAGTACCTAAATATTACAATAATTTTAAAGTAAAGAAATAGTACTGAATATTAAAAAGTAAATTTCCAGTAATATATATTTTTAGAAATAGTACCTATCCAAAAGTAGCTGTGTAGACAACCGCACTTTGGCGTGACCATCGCACTTTAGTGTGACCATCGCACTTTATTGTCCTACATATATACAGGATTTTTTCTCTCTCTCTCCATTGGACAGCAAAGCGCTACATATAGCTTTACCTGCGTTATAAACATATATAGTGGGTTTTTTCTGCTGAAAACAAAAGCAAAGACTTAAAAAAAAACGTCTTTACATAACTCTCTAAGAAAAGGAGAACAAGGTTATTTATGAGTAAACTTATAAATAGGATTGCTTATAATCTATAGATTTACTAATGACTACACTACTAAGTCGCTGAACAATGTATGCTATTGGAATGAATCATTAAGTGGCTAAAACTATAATTGCAAAAGCTTGTACATAGCGCATTGTCTATTGATGTACTTTAAATTGCCGCAGCGAAATTTGTACATTTGTAGTAGATATAAATTGCATTGGTAGCCGGATCATCCTGATTTTTTTAAACGACTTGTTCGTTATTTTGTCTCTTTCAAATGTCTTTCAATCCGCAATTCCTAGTGCTGCTTACTATTTTTTTTATAATAAGTCATTTTAGCCGCGTCGGACGATGTCCAAAAAAAGCCTTATAACCATGTAGTCCGGGTATGTCGAAAGAATTGGCTGGCGATGAGGAGGGGAACAGTGTGTACTTATTTTGTGTTATCAACTCTTCCAACAGTTTTCAACCAAAAGCCTGACACTTCACGGAAACCTTGTATTCATGCTGAAATAGTGCATCTGGTATTATATAAAGATTTGAGGATTTTTCCCCCCTTATTCCAGAATTTGGAACTAAGCAACTTTTTCCAGAAAAATGTACAAACGACGATTTTGTGTGATTAATTCTTACTATAGGTTGCATTTCTGTAAATATTGACAATGCAATTTCCCATAGGAACTCCTTTTGCTGCTAAAACTGTACCACTTTTACTATGAAGTTTTGAAAAAAATCTTATCCTAGAATTAAAAGTTCATATGCACTACAATTTTTTCAAATGTCAAAATATAGGCATATTTTCAACATTTTTATGATCTGAACTTTTCAGTGTTTAAACTAACACTAATTTTCTTAACTACCCCTACCTCGAATGAAGAGTTACCACAAATTTCAATGTAAACAATATGCACATGTATATGCACTGGTAACATTCCCAAGTTATGTCTCTATTAGATGGAACATAGAGAGCATAACTGGGAACCAGTATGTAAACAAAATTAATTTTCTATGAATATTCTTAATTTCCCCAAAAGAGGCTATCGTTTGAGAAACAGCTGTGTTTACAAAGTGAGACCTATCACAGTGTGGGAACGGAACTGTACGGTTTTCTAGTATTTTGGTCATTCGGGAGACTGTCAAGCGGGGCTCCGACATTCGAAAAATAACAAGTCGCTTGATGGAAACTTTGACGAACTCTAATGTTACTTTATAACGTTTCTGCTGCAAGTTGTGGTAATCAAAACTTTCTATATGTAAATATAAACCAATACAACAATAAAAACGACATATGCATCCAAACGTTTTCTTTAGAATAGTGGGGCTCCGAGTAAATCGATCAAAACTGTCACGGAGCAGCGATCAAAAATGTTAAATAAACATCGAAAAACCCATCGTTACTACCAGAATTTTTACATGTACCTTTTCTGATTTATAGTCTTACCTGTCTGAAAGTTTAAAAGTCATTGTTCCAGTCGAAACCAAAATATATTCATTCTCTCAATGTCGTATATTTTAATTGACTGTACAATCGCTTGCAAGCTTACTGTACAATCGCTCGGAGCTGTCCTGTACAATCACTTGGAGCTTTTCTAAGCCCAATTCATTAAATACATTACATATGCGTTTAATTGGTTGTTCCTTGTCTGTTCTATTGTATTTGAAATGAAAATAACACGGATTCAGTCATTTTGCCGATTAATAAAGATAGTTAACAATCTATCCCGGACACATTTCTGAAGGTGTCTATATCAGAGAGAAAATCAACATTCGAATAATTAGCATACAAGACAAATTAAAAGGACAGTACAAATGTCAAGAAATCACTAAAAAAAATAGTGCTCGTAAAAAATCAATAATCAAAAAGATGACTAGGTGCTCCGTAAGGGTAATAATATTTTGAAGTTTACTTAATTTATTTATCCCAACAGTTTAAATATATATATATATATATATATATATATATATATATATATATATATATATATATATATATATATATATATATATATATATATATATATATATATATATATAATAATACAACAAAGGATGTTTCAGCAGAGCTTTCCTGATCAACTTAAATACAAAATTTTGGTCAACAAAAACTGAAAGGAAGTAGAAATATCTTAATTGGCTTGATTTGTTTGACGTGAAATAAATTATTAAAAATATTCTATATAAAAACTTGCTTAGCACTGATTTTTTTCGGATGCAGTTTAAATTAATGACACAAATGTCATTAAAATTATTTTGTATCATCATATTTTCGTTATATATAGCTTGTAATTAAAACATATTGTATTTGAAATATATGTAACAGAAATTACGATTGCAGTAATACACAAAGGGATTCAGAATAATGTTGTTGTCATATCAATCTCATTTGTTAAAAGAGAAAAAGAAATGACTGTTTTTAAATGGTTAAACCATGTCATTATGATATGTGTTCCAGTTGTGTTCCAAATCGGAGATAAAGATGCATTATTGGCCAAAAAGCGAATTGATATTTTAATGGAACATAAAAATTTCTAGTTTGGTTTTAACACGAGTCCCGGTTTTTCGGAGGACTGAGCGCTCACAAACATATTTAACCCCGCCACTATTTTTATGTGTCTTTCCCAAGTCAGGAGCCTGTTGTTCAGTAGTTGCCGTTTATGTTCATATCTGTCATATATGTTTTTCCGCAAGTATTTTGTTATGAATAAGGCCGTCAGTTTTTGAAATTTAATTGTTTTTTTTATTAAATATGTTTAATGTCGGTACCTTTTATACCCGACAATAACTGCTTACATCCACTTCATTTAAACTTTGTGGATAGTTGTCTCATTGGTAATTATACCACATCTCCTTATTTTCATATTGAAATAGAAATATTTTTATTTTTATCCATCTGATAAGATAAGCCTTTTTCAACTGATTTGCCTATAGTTCGTTCTTATATTGTACTGATACACCACTGTCCCAGGTTAAGGGGGGGGGGGGGATCCCGCTAACATGTTTAAACCAGCCACATTATGTATGTATGTGCTTGTCCGAAGTCAGGAGCCTATAATTCAGTGGTTGTCGTTTGTTTATGTGTTACATATTTGTTTTTCTTTCATTTTTGTACATAAAATTAGGTAGTTAGTTTTCTCGTTTGAATTGTTTTACATTGTCATTTCGGGGCCTTGTGTAGCTGAATGTGCGGTATGGACTTTCCTCGTTGTTGAAGGCCGTACGGTGACCTTAAGTTGTTAATGTCTGTGTCATTTGGTCTCTTGTGGACAGTTGTATCATTGGCCACCATACCACATCTTCTTTTTTTATATTTGATAAAATGTTTTTCGAACTCAAATTAACTGTGTGATACTTCTTTTTATTATGAAGAAATTCATAAAATATAAGGATTATGTGTTTTCTTTGTCATTTAAATAAAAACTCACACCCTTATCATTGATACATCATGTGGAGCAGGATCTGCTAGCCTAACCCTTCCGGAGCACCTGAGATCACCCCTAGTTTTTGGTGGGGTTCGTGTTGTTTAATTGTTCTTTAGTTTTCTATGTTGTGTCATGTGTACTATATTGTGTGTCTGTTTGTCCTTTTCACTTTTAGCAATGGCGTTGTCAGTTTATTTTCGATTTACGAGTTTGACTGTCCCTCTGGTATTTTTCGTCCCTCTTTTATCATTAAGAGAGCTTTGTACCTCCAGTAGAAAAGCTAGGTTTAATTCACTTTTTTCTACATAGGAGAATTCCTGTATCAAGTCAGGACCATGACAGGTGTTGTCAGGCAATTATACCACATCTTCTTATTCTTATATCATGTTTATTGACTTATACGTGTACACTTATTATTCCTTTATCGAGTTAGAATATCCCGATCCTCTGCTGAAACATTCTTTGTTGCATTGTTAATAAAAAATTATACGTATTTATTATTTTTTTAAACTGTTGGGATACATAAATTAAGAAAACTTCAAAATATTATTACCCTTCCGGAGCACCTAGTCATCTTTTTGATTATTCATTTTTCTACGAGCACTCTTTTTTTAAGTGATTTTATAACATTTGTTTTGTCCTTTTATTTTGTCTTGTATGCTTATTATTCGAATGTTGATTATTTCTCTGATATACCCACCTTCAGAAATGTGTCCGGGATAGATTGTTAACCAGCTTTATTAATCGGCAAAATGACTGAATCCGTGTTATTTTCATTTCAAATACAATAGAACAGACAAGGAACAACAAATGAAACGCATATGTAATGTATTTAATGAATTAGGCTAAGGAAGGGCTCCAAGTGATTGTACAGGACAGCTCCGAGCGATTGTACTGTAAACTTGCAAGCGATTGTACAGTCAATTAAAATATACGACATTGAGAGAATGAATATATTTTGGTTTCGACTGGGACAATGACTTTTAAACTTTCAGACAAGTGAGACTATTAATCAGAAAAGGTACATGGGAAAATTCTGGTAGTAACGATGGGTTTTTCGATGTTTATTTAACATTTTTGATCGCTGCTCCGTAACAGTTTTGATCGATTTACTCGGAGCCCCACTATTCTAAAGAAAACGTTTGGATGCATATGTCGTTTTTATTGTTGTATTGGTTTATATTTACATATAGAAAGTTTTGATTACCACAACTTGCAGCAGAAACGTTATAAAGTAACATTAGAGTTCGTCAAAGTTTCCATCAAGCGACTTGTTATTTTTCGAATGTCGGAGCCCCGCTTGACAGTCTCCCGAATGACCAAAATACTAGAAAACCGTACAGTTCCGTTCCCACACTGTGCCTATAGTATTTACTATTAAACCTAGATCGTTAAAAATTGACTGAGTGATTGTGTAACGGTTTATTTCTTTCTCTGTGATATTTTATCATCTGAGGGTAATTTTTCACGGTAATTTTTTTCCAAGCATGGTATTTCACAGGTAGATTTTTTCCAGAGGACTGAAAATCTATCTGTGTTATGCGGATAGTTTGTACAGTCGGTAATTATGAGCAATTTATATTTAAAAGATATTAAAATATAATACATTTCTGAATTTATTTCATAGTGAAATTTTTCCTTGAATCTTATTTTTTATATATTCATTTATATAAAAAGATGACTTACAACTTGATTTGATAAGACAGATAATATTTCACAGGTAAATACTATCCAGCTGTTAAACATGCTTTGGTTCCAATATATTGTTATGCTATGATTAATCTGATTTCCATATAATCAACAACTACATCTCTGTCCCCAGACAAAATTATTTATATAGTTAAAAATATCATCATAATCAAATTCTTTTATTACTGTTAACAGTAGTAATGCAACTATATTTCTACCTTACTTTTTAATTTATATTTGTACTGATATCTGAAAACAACTCACTTTTACATTATTTAATCATGATATTATTTTCACAATTACGATCCTTTATAATTACTTCTGGTTTACTTCCCTATATTTCATAATAATTTTCTTTTTAAAAGGATGATATTGACTTGAATATTTCATGTGATAATTTGTGAAATTATTTCCCATTATAATACATTTTTTTTAACAATTCCGCTTTAATTCAAATACACTATTATTATTTCATAGTATTTTTAAAGGATAAGTTTTTTCTAACAAGAGTGCACACGCTGAAATGTCTCGCCTTCTATACTAATCATTGATATTATATTGATAGTCCTAAGTATAAAGCTAAGCTTTATTACAACTGTCACATAAACTTAACATTAACCAAGATAACTAAACAAAGACCAATGAACCTTGAAAAAGAGGTCCAGGTCAGATGAACCACGCCAGGCAGACAGGTACAGCTAACAATGCTTCTATACAACATATATAGTTGACACATTACTTATAGTTTAAGAAAAATAGACCAAAACACAAAAACTTAACACTGTGCAAAGGAAAAAATAACCCAGGGAAATGTTTTCCTCCGGATAAAAAAATAACAACAACTACTGTGACATTTTTTCCTCCGAATCAAACTTCACCCGGATATAATTTTGCTTTACAATTGTACATATATTAAAGTTGTGCCGCTGTTATGGATTGTTTGTGGAGTTTTTGTGCCATCATTCCAGACTTTTGAAGTTAGTTATTTATTTAGTAAATTTTCAAAAGATGATTCTTGTTTTTCTACAAGTTCTATGACCGTAAATTTGAAGATTTTGGACACGTAAATATAAAGTAAGAAGATGTAGTATGATTGCCAATTAGAAAACTCTCCTCAAGACCAAATGACGTTGAAGTTATAACAATTACAGGTTGTTTTTCGTCGATTGTAAGTGGTATATTTACAAATATACATCTTTTTTCAAGTAGTCCATTCAATTATATTTCAGAGATGAAAAAAAAGATATATATTAATTTTGTGACATAACCTATTTATTTTGTAACTTGATCTCAGTGAAGCTTGTTATAGTAACCGCGAGCTTTCTTTAATACGTTATACAAAGTATATACTATATATGTTATTTATTTGTTACTTATGATATCGTTATTTTAGAGCAAACTGGTGTTCTTTTACTGGTTGTTTTTGTTTGTTCTTTTATGTACGTTTTGTTAATTAATGATCGAGGTTTTAAAAAGTGGGAGGTTTGAGATATAAAAAAAATAGTTGAACTAAGTCACGTTTCCATGTGCCTGTTTTATGTCAAACACCTTGTCAATAGCTATCGTATGTTATATCTATTAAAAAGGATATTCACTATTTGTAGAAATGTGTTTAAATGCCAAATCTCTGGTTGACTCTGTTAAATTTACTCACAATTTTTAGAGATTCGGGACGATATTGGAGCATAACATTAATGTTTTGAAAAGACGAGAGTTTTTTTTTTGGTTGAAAACATGTACGTTTCCTTAATTGCTGTTTTGACTATTATATTGTCGTCGGATTGCTGTCTCATTGGCGTATATCCAACATCTCCTTTTATTCATAACACAATACTAAACAAAACTTTATAAATCACTTGAAAAATGAGTAAGCAAGTAAAGCGGAATAACTCTAGCTAAATATGATAAAAAAAAATCAGCTTACCGGTGTACTCGAAATTTCGGAAAATCAGTCCTGATAAATCTTACATAAATGAACTGTTTGCGGTTATCGTTTTCTGTTTGATGGTTTGACTTTATGTGTGCTATTTTGGTTAATAAAACTGGAAACTCAGACTATTTGTTTTGTTTTTGTTTGGTATTCAGAGTTGACATTTTACATAAATTAAGGTCAGGATTTTTGTATACGAGTTTCGTATGTTTAACCGTGAATATCCTGGAAGGATTTGATGAGACAGAAATAAAAGAACTGAGTTCTAATTTACTCTACGTTGCAAATAGTTTATCTATGAAAGTCAAGGATTTGTATAGTAAGACTTACTATACAAATCCTTTTCAAAGTGCAAGGGCAAAAACTATTTAAAACACTTGTTTTTCGTTCTAATATCTTGTATAAATAATGGCTTTACAGCAAATGCAATGTGATTTTTATTCAAATTGATATTTACAAGGGACATAACTCTGAAAATATTTTTTCAGAACTTATTTTCAAAACTGTTAAAGAAGAACCGACCGTGCGAGCGCTTTATAACATCCAAGGTCGCATAAAAACATAAGTAAATCATTTCTGATATAAACCATTGATATAAGTTTCATAAAATTTATGAGAGCGCTAACAATTTTCCGTATGATCAATATTTCCAAGGACCATACCTCTTTTATATGTAATTGATCGGCACTGATTTTCAAACTCGGAAAGGCATTGATGATATAAACCCATAAAATAAATTTCATAAAAAATCTGGCCACACTTGTACATTTTAATATTTCAAAGATGCAAAACTCTTAAAAATAACTGATCGGTACCGATTTGCGACTCCGTCCAATACATTGCTGAAATTAACCTATGATATAAGTTTCTTAAGAATCTGGCCAGAATTAAACAAAAGAGCGCTAACAAAACCGTTTTCCATATTATTAATGTTTCTAAGGGGCATAACTCTTGTAACACAATTGATTAGGACTGATTTCCGACCTCGTCATACTCAATATAGACATTGCTAATATAATCCTATGATAAAAAAAATTATAAAAACTGGCAAGAATTGAACAAATGAGAGCGCTAACAAGACAGGACGGTCGGGTGGACCAACGGACATACAGACGGTACGACACCCAGTATTTCAATGTCACCCGCAACGCGGCGCAGGTGATATTTAACACAAATTCGAGGCATCATCCGGCATTCTGTTTCTGTGTTGTGGGGCATGCTATCTTAATAATTTGGTTAATTTTGGAACACCGTTCGTTTTTAAGAAAACTAGTAAAAGAAAAATAATTACATCGAAAAAAACTTGTTTCTGTATATATGCCTTTATAAACAAAGATTGTTTCGATTAATGTTTATCCCATAATAATAAAAAAAAAAACAACAAACATTCCCATAGAAAAGATAAACGATTGGTTCCCATGTAATGGTTTCTATCTTGATATGTTTTTAGTATTTGTCTATTTTTTAAGTCGTAGCTAGTGTACCATGTCCACATTGTAAATCTGGTGCAAATTCGAATACCGCTATTTTCTGCTTCTTTCTGCTTCTCGACGAGCAGAGGAATCATGAGTTATCGCGCTTTGTCTGACTTAAATACGAACGTGTTTTGTAAATTACTATTTCTAAATGCACTGTGACTTCTATTCTGAATCTTGTGTAATTTTAAGCGCACCCCGTCCCCCCCCCCCCCCTTAGGAAAAGTTCTGGATCCGCCACTGTGTGCATATATGTTTTGATGCACAAATCAAGCAAAAACCAAGCAATCATAAACCCGCTGCATTATTTTGCAACTGTCTTTTGCAGTGCAGTCAGAAACCTTGTTCAGTGGTTGTTGTTTGTTGATGTGGTTCATTAATGAATGGTTCATTAATGAATGTTTCTCTTTTCTCGTTTTTTTTTTAATGTAGATTAGACCATTTGTTTTCCTGTTTGAATTGTATTTCAAAATAGTCATTTTGGGATCCTTTATTGCTTGCTTTTCGGTATGAGCAAAGGCTCTATGTTGAAAGAGGTACTTTGACCTTAAATAGTTTAAAGTTGTAATCAACAATATCATTTAATTATACCCCCGCTTTGAAAAAAAGGGGGATATACTGTTTTACCTCTGTCTGTCCTTCCGTCAGTCCGTCAGTCCATCAGTCCGTCAGTCCGTCAGTCTGTCAGTCAGTCAGTCCGTCCGTCCCATGTCCCTGTTTACCGAACGCTTGTATCATTTTTACACCTGATAGCCACACATTTGGACGGGGGTATCATCAGTGAGCAAAAGCTCACAATTTCACTTGTTTTCTATATATTTCATTTCTAAGTTGTTTTATTTCTTTATTTCTTTAATTACATATGTGATTGCATTTTGTAATTTACCTCTTGTTTCACATGTCAATGTGAAGGAGTGTTTTAAAATAAAGCATATTGTATTGTATTGTACTATTTAGAAAATAATCAGATTGCATAAAAAAAAACAATTGCCCATAATAATAGCCGCTTGAAACAAAACAAAAATTGCGAGAAGTCTAAAATACTTTTAAAAATGACATGTTAGTTTATACCGCAACCTAGGTACCGAACATTTATATTTTGTGGAGGCATGGGGTTTTATTTACGTGACTTTTGGTGACTTCACTTGCTATGTGTTCTAGGTCTTTTACCGATTTCTTTATGCACGGGATAATGTTGATCTGAAAAGTCAAAATAGTCATATGTATGTGTTTGTCACTATTCAAATCATATACCCCAGTATGGGTCATGAGGAATAAAAACTTGGGGGAAACTTGGACTTTGGTTCTAGTTCGTTGTATATCATATTTGTCTTTCGTTTGTTTGTCTGCACATATTCCGGATCATTCGTTTTTTCATTTGAATTGTTTTGTATTTCTCATGTCTGGGATTTTTTATAGCCACATATCGGTATGGTTTTTGCTCGTTGTTGAAGCCGTACGGTGACTTAAATTAACTTACTTCTCTGATGGTTAGTTGGGCCACTGGATGTTAATCAACCATCCAACCAACCAAATAATCCAACAATCAAACAACCAATTAAATGAATTTATAACTAATCAAATTATCAATGCTCCCTGATTTGTTTATTTTTTTTTTATGGATCTAACACAATTCCAACTTCCAACTGCCATTATCATTTGTCTATTTATTTGTCAATTCACTCAGTCCTGCATCTAACTTCAACCTTATAAGCAAGCTGTTTTGCATCCAACTTCAACTTTATAAGCACATTGTTTTGCATCTAACTTCAACTTTATAAGCACGATGTTTTCACCGGCTTGTGTCTAGTGAAACCGAAAGACATTTCGATTACCTTATATATGTACTTTAAAATTAAAACAGGTGCTTGCAAAAAAGGTTATTTCAGAGTAAGTAACTATGTACTTAGTGAAAATAAATAAAAGGTTTAACTTTCAAATTTTCAATATTGCAGTTTAATGATTTTTATTTCTTTTGCTTTACCGTGAGAAAGAGAGAAGATTTTAAAGTATAATCCTTTGTAAATTATCTTTTGACATATAACATATAATCTGAATTTCAATTGAGGCAATTTTGAACGGGAATTAATTCAAGTCTGTTCAATTGCAGGGTAAGTG
Organism: Mytilus edulis; assembly: GCF_963676685.1. Lineage (NCBI taxonomy): Eukaryota > Metazoa > Mollusca > Bivalvia > Mytilida > Mytilidae > Mytilus > Mytilus edulis. The sequence goes on along the minus strand of NC_092352.1, from coordinate 26,687,096 downwards.
TTTCTTTTACTTAGCATAGCTGGGAAAACTTTTTTTATATCTTTTCAACCGTTCTTTCTCCGCATCTGAAATCAACTTTTTTCTTTGTGTGCTTTGTCATATAGCATTGAAGGGTCCAGCATTAGAAGGAGGGGATGGATTTGTCCAAAATGGTGAAAATACCACTGAGAGAAGCAGGCGATATTTTGTTGTTGATTTTTTTAGATGGTCTTCTGCTATATGCTGCGTGCATGAAGCAGCAAATATAAAAAGATAAGTCTGGTTTGACCGACCCTGTGATTGAACACAATTATCCCCACACTCGACAAGAGATGATTAACCAGTCAAGAAGAAAAAAAACGTATATACAAATAAATATACATCCATAAATACTTGATAGATTTTGGTGCCATTTTAACACCATTATTGTTCACTTATTTCATCTGGAAACCAAACTTTGTATCTATCTGATGAGTTGAGCCCTTTTGAACTGAACAATATGATATGAAAAAGAAGATGTAGTATGATTTATAATGAGACAACACTTCATTATTACCAAATTACACAGAAATAAACAGCTATAGGTCATTGTACGGTCTTCAACAACGAGCAAAGCCCATACCGCATAGTCAGCTATAAAAGGCCCCGAAATCATAATTGTAAAACAATATACCGACCGTGCAAGGGCTGTATAGCCAGTCAAGGTCAAAGCTTCCATTTGTGTTACAATTCAAACGAGATAACAACGTTAATGTACAAAAAATGAACGAAAAACAAATATGTAACTACATACAGAATGTGGTGGCATAAACAAGTTAGCGGGATCACAAATTAACCTCCCCCTAATATTGGACAGTGGTGTAACTTTGTTGTGCTGTAACACCACTGTCCAAGGTTAGGGGATAGGGGATGACGCTATCAAACGCGCCACATTATTTATGTGTCCAAGTCAGGAGCCTGTTTAGTTCAGTGGTTGTCGTTGGTTTATGTCTATTACATTTGATTTTTCAATAATTGTTTTGTTATAAGTTACGCAGTTAGTTTTATCAATTACCAATAAATTATTTCTTTTTTTTTTATGTCGGGGCCTTTTATAGCCGACTATACAGTATTTTTTCCATTGTTGAAGACCGTTCAATTGGCTCTAATTGCTTACATCCACTTCTTTTGAACTGTGTTGGGTAGTTGTCTCATTGGCAATCATCTCACATCTCCTTTAGTCTCCTTATGTGTATGCCTCGTTCACACGTAACTTTAATTCGAATGCGAATCGAATTCGCTAATCGCGTTCACACACTTTTTTTTTCTTTAATTCGAATTAATTCAAATTGGCTAATTCGAATAAACTAATTCGCATTAGAAATACGTTTTTGTTAATCCGAATTAAAAGTTAACAGTAAAGCGAATTTGACGCGCATTCCAATTCGAATTAGGAGATAACTGTATTGTATTTTAAGCTCCGACGGCATCAATTGGGGATTTGATGGTCGCAAATTCAGTTTACTGGCGACGCGTTAGCGGAGACAGTAAACGGGTATTTGCGACCACCAAATCCACAATTGATGCCGTCGGAGCTTAAAATACAATATTGTTATCTCCATTCTAATGAAACTGTCAGAAAACAACATTAAAACATGTATTTAAAATCTGTCATATGCCGTCTGCGCTTGCGCGTACCTCCGATAGCATCAATTGTCAATTGATGCCATGTAAATAAGTGACGTTATCCAATCAAAATGAACGTTGCAAATATTGTTGCATTAGAATTAGAATTGACGTTAGGACGTTAAACGTTTCGAATGCGAATTAAACTAATTCGAATTAGTTAATGCGAATCGAATTCGAATTACGTGTGAACTCAGCATTATATTAGTATTAATATTATAGTTTATTTGGAGATAATAATGACGTATGGCATATATATTACTGAATACCAAATGTCTCCTCTAAAACCCTGATTTCTCAATTTTAAAAGGATTTTCTGAAATATATTTTCATGTGCTTTAGACCATCAATAACCTACCATCAAATGAACGCAAAACAAATAACAAACAGAACCTTGGCCTTTTCAATCTTCAGCGTTTTTGTTTATAGTATAGGTATACAAAATGTAGTTATGTTACTAAACGTGTTCCTATAAAAACTGGATTACATCGGCTTAGGAAATGTTATTACAGTATTTTACAAGGGAATAAAAATAGCTGGGAGTTACATTCAGCATAAATCGTGTTCTTATTTTATGGGATTCATAAATTTTAAAAACTGGGAAATGAAAAATATGGGTTCTTTTTTGTATGTGTGGGATGTAGCTTATGTGTTAGCGGCAATACTCATTAATTTAGGCATTATAAAGCTTAAAAATCCTCGGCTAATAACGCTTTTGTCGAAGATCATTTCAGTCAATAAGTTAACGCTGAGAACAAAATTACTAGTGATTGTAATTAATGCAAAATGGGAGATAGAAGAAACTTATTCGAAGAAAAATCACACTCGATTGGTGGAGCTGGTTTTAGCAAGTCAAAATAGACAAATGATAAATACCCCAGGCCATATTGGTTTTTATTCTTACTTTTGAATCTTGATTGAAAACAAGGTGCATATATATATATATATCATAATTATATCTTTATTTTCAATAAACTATAAAAATAATATTTTGACAAGAATAAAACTTAAAGAATCCTAATACTTACTATTAGTAAACTAAAGTAAAGAAGAATGGTGAGGTAAATTTCAAAATTTATGTTTTCATAGAGGAACTGTATGGTATTTTGAAAAATGCACATACATAAATAGGTCGTGGCACCAGAAACCGTATGATTGAACAACTCAATAATCAAATTTTGGCATACGCGAACAATGCATTCCCGCTTTCTCGTTCGGAACTGTATTTTTTAGAGCTAAACTGTTTGGCAAAATTAGATCTACAATTGTTATGGACTCTTTATAGTAGTTATTGCCCTTCCAATGGATGAAGTTAACAATCCTTAATCTCCTATATAGCTACCCGTAGATCACAATTTTAGCTGATTTCATTTTGCCTTTTATATAGAACTATACTATGGGTGGACAAAAACTCAGTCCAACAAAAAACTACCAGCAAGACATGATTTTGGCACTCCAAGTTTCCATTCATCCAAAAAATATCTTGATGTATGAATATAGTGTTAAATGTTATGCAAAAATGTCAGCTGGGTGTCACTGAGCATTACAATCTTCTCGGAGCCTCTGGTTTTTATATTGGCCAGTCAGTTCATAAAAGGGATAAGAGAAAATATTTTTATTTAGAATTACAAAATAAATGTAATTTTGTTTTAGGTTCAATGACAAAATTATACGACATTAAAATAAATATTAACTTTTATCGTCATCTTTTACAAAATCAATTAACATCTATAACGAGTTCATGTTTTGTTTCTGTTGTTTTACAAAAAAATAATTCTTATACACGATTTTGATATTATTTGAATCTTCATATACTCCGTATATATACATTTGATTACAAACATTTTACAATTTTTTTACTAACATATTTTGTATCTCTTCAGTACCATCCGTGTTAAGTGACAATGGTTTTCCAATATAACAGTAATGTACATACAATCAAAACATCAAATGGCAGCAACATTCATGGCGCGACAACGTTCCTTACCCAGCACATACAATCGAACTGGTTTTCTTTGATTGGGTGGTTGCTGCACATCATTGTGTTTCAATCTTATCCTCGGAAGACTAAGAATATTACCTTTATTCTTCGTTTTAGGTTCAATAACAATGTTGTTTTCAAATCCGTTTCCATTAACTTCAAGATCGGCTTCAAAAACTCTTGGCATCGAGCAATTATTGAAAAATGTTTTAGCATTGCCTGAAACATTTTCGAATAGACTTGTTTTTGAGAAAGAGTGTCTCATACAACACTCACAGTTTTGGACTCTTGGATGGATTATTAATGATGAAGATCTGGGTTTCAGATATTTATCGGCAGATCCACATGTCCGACAAATAGAGTTAGAATTGTTTCTTCCGTGAGATTTATCTTTTCCTTTATGACTTGCCTTAGACCGCCGACCAAGTGTGTCGTCTCTTTCAGCTAACGTGATCCTTTCTGTAAAGCATAGAAATTTACTTTCAGGTGGCTTAGCTTCCTGTTCTCCATCAGTATCCTCTCTAGAATTGTCCCCATTCACATCATAGTTACCCGTTCTAAATCTCATAGAATGTCTCTGAAGCCATCGCATGGTTTCAACCTGTGTTAAATCCCTCTTTGCATTATTCGATCGTTTCTTTTTGCTATGTCGGAAAACATTAACATCTGATTCTGTGTTTGCATGTTCCAGGGTCACGTACAACGGCGGAAACAGCTTGGTTTTGCAATAAACTTTATCGTTTGGTACATGGCGCACAGTTTTAGTTTTTGAGTTCTTCATTTTCTGTCACGCCAACAATCCTAAAACTATTGTTACTAACGTATAAAATGCCGACGTCATAATAGCATCCAGTGCCATATTTCTCACGTCTCTACTTCTACAAGTAACTGTTTAGTCATTTGAGTTTTCGTGTATTAAATAAGTTTATTTAAAAGTTTATTCTTTACAATAAGAGACGAGCTTTATTCTTCTCATATCTGTAAAACATCTAACACATCATTGTCAGTCATTACTTTAAACTTGTACATAATCAACAACAAAACAACATTGGGTTTTTAAAGTAACTATTTTGAAATCGCCATCCTCTAAAACGTTTGAATTGTACACAGCTATCTTCATATAAAATCTGGGTGACATGTTGTCAATACTTATGTTTTTGTCTGTATTTAGTTCACGAACATTTTATTTCATTATTGTGTGTGTGTCGGAAGGGGTTTGTTATAATAACTGTTTAAATGGCTATATAAAAGTTAGGAGGTCGTGTACAACTATCAACGATAGGTTCATTTACCAACGACAAAAGTGAGACAATTCAGAAGAGTAAAATAACGGTAGATAGTTGTACATGTCTCATTGGTAGTCATCATTTTCTGTGCATTACTTATTAAACAAAAATATCGGAGTTATTTCCCTTTATGAAGCATAGTTTGAAAATGTCGTTCCAATCAAACATTTTGCTTTATAGTTTGAATTTTTATTTTAGAATAAGATAAAACACATTTCTTGAATTTTCTTCATATAAATGAAAGTTCTCACCATTTCCTTTCTATGTCAAAATTTGCGATCCTAGATGGCGAATTCAAAAGCTTACAGCATATAACGTAAAGAGCAAATGACAGACAGCAACCAAAAACAACCGCCAGGACAACGTAAACGAAATTGGAAGGAGATAAGAACAATGTTTCAGTGAATTAAAATATTGGAATTGTTCATCAAAATCTAGGTTTTTTAATTCCTTCATTATAGGTATGGCCACTGAGGTGTATGTTAAACTATGGTTAATTACAAAAGCCATTCCCATCAAAAGTAAAATGTAAAATGCATATTGACATACTCCACATTTTAGGTGGGCTGTAAAATAAAAGGCCCGACAGTCTGAGCGGGCAAATTTAAGAAAACAACAATTAGAAAAGAACAAGAATGTGTCCATAGTACACGGATGCCCCACTCGCAGTATCATTTTCCATGTTCAGTGGACCGTGAAATTGGGGTCAAAATTTTAATTTAGCATTTAAATTAGAAAGATCATATTATAGGGAACATGTGTACTCAGTTTCAAGTTGATTGCACTTCAACTTCATCAAAAACTACCTTGACCAAAAACTTTAACATGAACTTCACACCATCATTTTCTATGTTCAGTGGACCGTGAAATTTGGGTGAAAATTTTAATTTGGCACTAACATTAGAAAGATCATATCATGGGGAACATGTGTACTAACTTTAAAGTTGATTGGACTTCAACTTCATCAAAAACTACCTTGACCAAAAACTTTAACCTGAATCCGGACGAACGGACGTACAGACGGACGAACGGATGTACAGACCAGAAAACATAATGCCTCTCTACTATCGAAGGTTATCGTAGGTGGTGCATACAAACTCATTGAAGAAGAAATCTGAACGGAATAACCGCTAACTACGCATTCATATATATAGCTTAAAAGTCCAAGCAGAGCGAACATGAGATATGAACTTTTCGCTTTGAAAATTGACGAAGATGTTGCAAACTTGATGAGAATGAAGACACCATCAAGTACACGTAGGAGGCTTTGGCATTGAAATGACTGGCTGTATCAGACAAAACAAGATACCATGATAATGTTTAACGTTCCTTTCGTACATCTGTCCACAGTTCAACATACATGCAGAATTCATGTTTTGGTCACAATTAAGAATTGAGGAATTTTGAAACCACCTTCTGTTGAAGTTTCATACATCCTTTATCATAATCTTAGATTCACTTATCATGTATAAATGCATTATTTTATGTATTTGATATTGAATATTCACTAAGATAAATGATTTTTTTTTTTAAGTATTCATTTAAAATAAAACTATATGTGCATTTAAAACACGTACACCTCATACAGTTTGTTCCTCTTTATCCTCCTTTCTCAGATATGGCAATTTAAGACAAAATAACATGATAAAAAGGAACCGTTATTCTTAGTCAACGGAAGTCCAAGAAAGACAAATACTTTTAAGCTCACCTGGCCTTTTATATCATCATGCTTTGGTTTGGTGATGGGTTTTTTTGCTTGCCTCTATATGTATAATCTTGTGATTGCAATAATATTGGTCTCCGTCTGAGGTTATGAATAAAAGGAGTTGTATTATAATTGTATAGAAACTTGATGGTTGTGTGGGGTTTCTTGTCTTTTCAGTCGAAACAAGAAAGAAAAATGCCTATTTGAAAAAAATATACTTTATAAAAATTGTCTATAACGTGTCGAATTATGTATATTCATTTTTTCAAAATCCAATGGAGTTTAATCTATAAAATTTGGAACACAGTTTACGAAAGGCGATTACAATCTGCAACCAGGAATTGGAGAATTCGACTTAAGAAAAAATGAAGACTTTTTGTATTACAAAATTCCCAAAATTCGCTCAGGCTTTTATAAATATTAAAAAATTACAATCTGATTTCATGAAATAAAAAGAATCAGTAAAAAGAATTAATTTTTGTTAGAGATAAGAGAATCGTTGAAATAAAAATGAGGATTGCAATCCGTTCAAGATTTTATTTGAACACTCAGACACATTACTGTAACAGTTACACGAAGTCATCATTAATAGTATTACATGAAAAACCGTAGTTGAAAATTATAGATAATTCGTATTAATATTCAGTGTTTGTTTCTGTTATATTCGTGATAACCAAGTCTACTACTAGTATGACACTTAAACTCTAAGACATATAGGTTTAAGTTTATAGACATATAGGTTTAAGTTTATAGACATATAGGTTTAAGTTTATAGACATATAAGTTTAAGTTTATAGACATATAAGTTTAAGTTTATAGACATATAGGTTTAAGTTTATAGACATATAAGTTTAAGTTTATAGACATATAGGTTTAAGTTTATAGACATATAAGTTTAAGTTTATAGACATATAAGTTTAAGTTTATAGACATATAGGTTTAAGTTTATAGACATATAAGTTTAAGTTTATAGACATATAGGTTTAAGTTTATAGACATATAGGTTTAAGTTTATAGACATATAGGTTTAAGTTTATAGACATATAGGTTTAAGTTTATAGACATATAGGTTTAAGTTTATAGACATATAGGTTTAAGTTTATAGACATATAGGTTTAAGTTTATAGACATATAGGTTTAAGTTTATAGACATATAGGTTTAGGTTTATAGACATATAGGTTTAAGTTTATAGACATATAGGTTTAAGTTTATAGACATATAGGTTTAAGTTTATAGACATATAGGTTTAAGTTTATAGACATATAGGTTTAAGTTTATAGACTCTTTTTGACAGATGCCGAAAAAAAGGGTTTTCGTGTGTAGCCCTGTAATATGAACGCAATTTTAAAATAAAGCAGTATCTGCAAATATGAATAGAAAAACAATCATTCAAGACATTCAACATTAACTGTGTTTGAGTTATGAGATCTAATGCATACCATATTTAAGATTATTTTTAATAATGTAGATGATGTGTATGGTGTCCCGACTGGGGCTACATATTTCCATAACTTCCTCAAATATTTCTTCTTGTTTGCAATGTATTAAAATGTCTGGAAGGTAAATAAATATCTATATTTCTTTGGAGTTTTTTTTCACCTATTTGAGGTAAAACCTGTAAAAGCAAATCTGATCTTAATCTGTTGTTATTATATATAGCCTTAGGTTTTGGAATATTTTGATCGGTAATATTAAAGGTGTTTATTTTGAAAAAAGATGAAATTCCTGTTTTAAATTTATGAAAAACAGCATGAAACTGGACAGTGCACTTTTTAAGCTTTTGTAAGGTTATGTTTTATTAATTAATATTTTGGTGGAACGTTTTACTATTATAGTAAAAATAGTGACGCTTTACTTCTTACCTGGCACTTCTTTCATTGTTATGCAAATTATAATTGATGTCGTAGACAGGTATTCCTCCGCCGTCTATTGACATACACAAATAACATGGCGACTATGAAAGTACCGCTAAGTTTTGTCCTCGTGGAATATTACCTGGATTAATTCGTAAAATATTAAGAAATTGGACTAGAAAAATTTAAATTATATTCTCTGAACGAAGATCAAGAATTTTACGGGTATGTACATTTTTATTTTATCGTAAAAACTGAATGTTTATCATGCACATGACAGGATGGCATCACCGTTCAGGTAATTATCGATTTTCCAGGTGAGTCATGTCGATCCTATAGACGCCACCAAATAAAACCTAGCTTGTTAAATAGCGATTTAAGATCAAAACTTGCTTTAATACATACATATATGCAATTTATTTTTACATCCAAATGAAAACTGATCATTGAAAACTTTTCTAAAAAAAAATCCAGCTATTTGTTTATTTTGGAAATATATTTGGACGGAGATTATATTAGGACGCGGAATAACTGTTGAACCTATCTGTTCATTATAACTTTGACCATTAGAAAATATAATTGTTTTTTTTCTTTTCCTTTATTTCGGTTTTAAGTTACATTTTATCTTTAAAAAACCAATTTCTTTCATACGGTGTTTGACGCCAATGTATTAACTGGACAGATCTATAGGTAAATGACAATTTATTGTCGGTCTCTTTGATGGTTAATTACAATTACGTAACAGCCAAACATTCTTAGCACTAATTGGATTGTTGCTTTGATTGTTTGTTTGTATTTTAACTAATTGCAGGTAAAAGATAAAAGAAAACATAATTAAGAAAATAAATATTTAATGAAATATCATGCTTGGCTAAATTCTCTACCTTAAGATATTCAGGAAATCTGTTTTTTATGACACTTAGTATGAAAAAGAACAGGTGTAAAATAAGCTTCCAGAAACAGATTAATTTTCAGATTTGGTCAGTTTTTATCAGTGGTAAGAGCAATATGACCTGATGGATTTTATCACAACTCAAAGTGTCATTTTATTTACATAGAATGTAGGTAATATATAGATATTATAAGAAACAATAAGTCCTTATCACAGGTCTGTCATATAGTGTATTGTAAAAGTGTGAAATGTCACCACTTATGGTCATTGTATATCTGATGTTTATTTGTATATCAATTTAGTTGTTTAATTTATACCTGCCATATACAGATAATTGTATTATCTCCAAGTATGTCTTAATTACTCAAAATGTCACCTGTTAATGTCTAGTTAATTCTGATTTTAAAAAGATAACAATTATTGTCTAATCCTCAAAATTTGACAAAAAAAAATAATTTGTGAGTAATACACTTAACCTTCTTTCATAATATTACCAGACATATAAATTGTCTTATATGTGTCTGATAATGAGTAGACTCACAGAAAAATTCCACAAGAGAAATATTTTCAAAGTGACTAAATTGGGCATTAATATTAGTTAAATATTAAACTACAAAAAGTTTATCAGTTTTAAAAGTGGATTTAAAAAAATACAACAGTCATATTCAAATGCCAACAATTCTTATCAATGTTTGAAAGTTTTAAAGAAGATCTTATGCTTTTTAAAACTTTTGGTAAATCAAGGCCACACTATGTCAGAAAATTCAAACTTTTAGTGCAATGTTGACTCTTATGTTCTTTGCATGGGGGATCTGTCCAATGAAAAGATTTTATTTTGTAGATAAATGATCACATAAGATATTTCTATCATATTAAATACAGAGACACTGACCTGTCAGGTTTATACGTAGAGATGGTAGATTACCTACATAAATATTACTACAAGTTCTATACTATAATTGAATTAAATGACTTTACGTCTTCATAATAATTCATATTTGATATAGATTTTAAACCATTTATTTATCATCTTTTGGAACTCATTACTTTACGTTTTGTTAAAGTGCCTCTAAACTATACAAAAACCCAAATGTAAGCTGTTGACAATTAGGGTCAGGTAAATTTGGAATATTGCCAGATTTGTAAAAATTGTTTACACCTGGGCTCATCTGCCATGTTTACTTACCTACATAGGTAGTAAAAATTACAAGGTCATCAAACCTTATATGGCAAGATTATGCAAATAAACATGGAGTACACTACATTAAGGCGTAATAAAATCTAAAGTTTCCATGAAGAGTTAAAATTATGATGATAGATGTTTCACTTTATAAATACATTTGTTTTACCTTGTACCAACACTAAAACCAACAAGAGAAATGCATTGGTACAAAGTTAACATAAATTATCACAAAAGATACTTAATCTACCTTATCTTGAGCCTGTCAAAGCTGAGATTTTGAGTACAGTTTGCTCCTGGCAAGGTGTGCTTGACTCTAACCTCAAGACTATGATTGACTAAGGTGTTTGTATGACTCCAACCTCAAAAGACTATGATTGACTTTAAGGTGCGTGTTTGACTCCAACATCCAAATATTATGTTTGACTAAGGTGTGTATGACTCAAACCTCAAAAGACTTTGATTGACTAAGGTGTCTGTGACTCCAACCTCAAAAGGCTCTGATTGACTAGAATGTGTTGTTTCTCTACAGTATCTCAACTTTTTTCTAGGGAGAATAATTCTTTCCAACCATATAGCCAATTCTGAAAGGAGACCTTTTAAACTATGTTTTAAATGTAGAATTCCGTCTGACTCAATCAGACCTCTATCAATTGATTTTATAATTGTTTTGCTTAATTTTCATAAATTACAGCCGCTATTGACAAATAAGTTTCTTTTAAGCTGTAACATCTTGTTTTCTAGAACTAGAGCTATTAAGAGCATTGACATACCAAAAATAGGTTGACATGTCACATTTCTTAAGATGTTATTATAAGTTTAATCTTCTAAACAACTTCTCATTTTTCAATTTGAACACTTTCCAGGGGCGGATGCAGGAATTTTCGAAAGGGGGGGTGCTAACCCAGGGCACCCAGGGCAAAGGGGGGGTGCAAAACATATGTCCCGATACAAATGCATTGATCGGCAAAAATAAAGGGGGGGTGTGCACCCCCGGAACCCCCCCCCCCCCTGGATCCGCCACTGCTTTCTATTGTCATTTATTACAGATATATGATTTACAAATAAATCAAAAACAAATCCATTTTGGTTTAATGTCCCATAAATTTCCCTATGAAAATATGGCTTAAATATTGGCCATTTATTATAAATTGTGACTGTCTTCCTTTCTATACATCACTGTTCTAAGTATAATCAGTATTTAATTGATTGTGGGGAGTGAAGGGTGAGCTAGGAAGTGAGTCACTGCATTCATTGTGGCTTATTCTGCATTTACTCCACAGGTAAAAATAAAGGTGGAAGATTAAAAATACTTTGAACCAAATAACCCATTCTTGTTGTTTAACACCTGAGTTTATTTACATTATATGTATTGAATTAAATCGTTATCGATTTAGGTAGATAGATATGTTTTTGGAAAATTGTTCATCTATAGGTGGGTAGAAGATTAAGTTAAATTGCTTATATAGGAATAATTACTTCTGTATTCAATATCCTGGTTCCTTGTTCAAAACTGCTTTCTCTTTTGTATAAATGTGATACCCGGAAAAATATTTAGTTTAACTTTTATGTTTTTATCGTATTTAAAAAAATAATTTTGATAGTGATAGTGAAATCCAATGAGAATTTGTTAATGTTTACTTCATAAAAACATTTGAAAACTAAACTTATAGCTACATGCAAAGACATTTTGGATTAATCTGTGTTAAAAATCTTTTCTTTATTTGCACTCACTAAGGTCAGAAACTTATATCTTGATATCTCATTTGTCGAATGGACTTTTCTGATAAGTTTTAATTTCAATTTGACAACTTCATACAGTTACCAATGATAAATATTATAAAAGTATTAAAATAGAGGTCAGGTACATGGTAAGTAAATTGTCCAAACTTAGATACTAAACAATGTCCTATCAGTACTTCTCGCCTTCAGTGGGATGACCTGCCTCGTTTCACTAAGCATGGGAGGTTTTAGTAAGATAGCATAGTTGGTGTTGCCATGCGTCTTTTCTTTATACAAAATCTTACTAAATCCATGTTAAGTAGGAAGAAATGAGTTGTAAATCATTTTTAATTCAATTAAAAGTTTGATTAAGATAAAATGATGAAATTATCAGATATGATTATCTTTCAGTTAAAATATTACACGAAGTTAAAAGGGGAGATAACTCATATTTCCTAAATTTTTATCTTCAGGATTTATGGATATTTATACTAATAGTCTATAGGTCTTGAAGAGACATATTTAAAAAAAAAAAAGGTGAAAAAGATTGATTGATTGTGAGGTCAAGAAAATGAAGAAGAAATCATTTTATTGACTAATTAATGTCTCAAACATTGAAGTGGATGTTGTGAATTACAATTCTGCATGTAAATAAATAAGAACATGTTACCAGATACTTTTTTTTAAATGTTTAAAACAATTCAATGGACTGTCTGATCGGGTGCTTACTTCAGGTGTGATGGCTCCTTGGTTCTGTTTCCGGCTTGGTATATGTTGCTCTTCTGTCAGGCACCACCATTTATATTTAAGAGGCTTTTCAGCTTGGACTCAAGGTTACAAATGACATGTCTTCCTGCTGACTATCACTTGTTGAGATAGCAAGTTAAGATTCCAATTCATGTATTGAACTAGTAAAAGTAGCAATCAATTTATAATCAGTTGAATGCACTAGTTATTCTCAATATTAGATTAAAATTCTTACGCATATACTAGAATGAGGAACATTTTGCCTTTCTAATTTTATTTTAAGAAGTGAATCTTAATTCAGGTCATGATCACAAATTCCATAAAGGTTAGAAGATCATTGAAGCAGAGTAAACTTATGAATAATTTATCAAGCATCGTCCAACGTCCAATATAGGAATTTTATTGTGCAACCAATCTGTTAAAAACATGAATAAATTTAACTTATTTTTATAAAAAGGTTAATTTAAACAACTTAGGTTCCTTTTATATGATTTATTGTGTTATTATAAGCTTGATTTTTACCAAAGATACATTTTTATGTTAAAATTAAAATGTACAATTTTTCTTCATTTCAGATTTTTAAAGACTTCATGCATCATAAAAAAACTTGGACATTTTGTATAAAGTTTATAATAAACCAATATGGATAATATGGAAGGCCCCCTTCCTCCTGGAAAGCAGGGCGGTCCAAATTGGTATGACACCCTAGACCGGCATCAGAGTGTACAGTTCTCAGCAAAAGGTTTAAGAAATGCACCAGGAGAAAATAACTGCTTCTTGAATAGTGCAGTGCAGGTAAGTCCTTATATTTACAGTTACTTGGTATAATGTTTTGCTGTTACAATACTGGACAAAATAAAGAGGGAGGCTTGAGCATTCAAAAACTTGTTCAATGGTTAAAATCCTTCATATAATTGATGAATATACATTTGAGTTAGAAAAATTTGATTTTACTGATACATATACATTTTCCGATTCTTTAAAGAAAACGAAAGCCATGTGTAAGGGTATGTCACTTTCTAGGTATTGTATATACAAAACATTGGTTAAATAATTGATCCTTCCATGCACTTATGTATCAGTTTATGTATTTTTTCTGAATTTTAGAGTAAAAAGTTGAAATATATCAATCTTATTATATATGTAATAGGCCAGAGAGTGTGACTCAGAATAAAACTTATATCTCAAAATATTTTCTAAATCACCAATCATATTTATGTCCTGTTTTCCTTCTCAAAAACTCATCTACATCCTGCTGAGCTTAAAATATATTATATCTTAAAATTATCTCCCTTGTTAGAAAAGATAAATATTTTGTATATTTTACCCCCTAGATTTGTTTTAAAAGGATAACCTTGTTCTTAATCTTTTACACCAATATTGGTAATGTTTACTACACATTGGTCAAGAAGTACAAGAATGATTGACACATTAAGTCAGTATTATAGCTTATTATGAACTTGTGATGGACATTAGATTACGGTTTTTTTATGAACTTATGATGGACATTAGATTACCATTTTCTTTAATAGTTTATTTTTTATGGCATATGTTAAGTGGAGCATTTAATAAATGGTCAATTCATCTGAAAATTTCGATAGTTGATTTTGAATAGAAATAATCCTTTGACTTGGTCAATGTAGTCAGTTATTTTGTCACTTCTAACCTGTTGCTGTGTATGGAGGCAGATGTCCAAATTACATTGCCGTTAAAATGTCTGTACCTCAGACATCTAAACAAGGTCAACATGGATCGGTGCTCTTTCATATTAAAGACACGAGCAAAGGGGTGTTTTTAAAGTTCTTTTAGAGATCTTTGTCATATAAGTGTATAATTATTTCAGTTTTCAGCTGAGTTGCTGAGAACAAATGAAATGAAGTCATTGTCATATGAAAAAGTGATACCCACAGATTTGACAATAGATCCATTAACAATAACTGTTTAGCTAATTTTTTTTTGCCATGCATAAAAACAGCTTTATATTTAAAAGGGGAGAAAATGGACATCAGTTGCAAGACTTAAAAAAAGCCGGGAAAATTTTGTACTTGATGAACAAATGTTGATCAGACACCATCTTTTGTCGCTAAATTGAGACACTTTAACAAGTTTTTGCTGATACTATCTTAAAAAGTATGACAAAAGAACAAACAATGCAGTCGTTACTTTGCATAAAACATTCATGAAGCAATGGAATTCAATACAATACCTCAATTTTCATATTTTTATTGTTTATACAATTGTTTATCATTTACTTACATCAGTCCTATTGTAATAATGGGTGTATTTAAAATTCTGGAAACAAATAACGAACAAAAGATAGAATACTTCATATTTTGTAAATTAGTTTTGTTAAGAAATTCTAAATAAGTAATATAGGGTAGTAAGTATACCGGTCTTATTGACAATACAAGTATAGAATATCATACATTTTTGAAAATGGACAATTTGAGAGTTCCGACATGGCTATTTCCTTGTATATTTTATTGTTATGGATGGTTGTAAATCATAATTGGTCATAATTTGGACTAGTTAATAGGTCTTGAAACCTTGTTAACAAGACGGAAACAACAGGAAGACTCTTGTTCTGGTTATAAGGTTACCTTAATGATTTAATGAGAGGTATTATAAACGTACAGGTCTAATCACAATTATAGGATGACCCGTACTTGATAATTACCGATTTGTATGATTTGACAGAAATGACACCAACCAGAAAAATTTGTCATCCATGTTTGGTCATACCCAAATTATTTCATCAATCTGATTTTTACAATTCATTGATGTAATTTTTGAATAGGTTCTTCATTTTTGACATCTTGTTAGGATTTGATAAATTAGGGTTTAGTCATAGGTTAGTGAACTTAAAATGACAGTTGTGAAAAATCGTTTATTGATGTCCTGCCTAAAAAGGTAAAAATCGTTTTAGCCAAATAAACTAAAATTATATTTAGCCACTTCCTGAGAAATCACCTTAAAAGTAAAACTGAAAAAGGAAATGAGTTAATTATAATTTATTATATTCCGTAAACTAGGTTTTCTTCGATTTATTTGGTAGTATTTAAATATCATTTATTTTACAGTTAGGAAAATCCTATTTTCTATTTAAAGTGTCACAAAATGGACATGAGCCAACATGAAAATTGGCTACTTGTTAAAATCCAATTAGACCCAAACAAAAGTATACCTATTTGTTACCTAGAGGGTGACAGTTTTACTACAATAGGAGAATTTACACTCTATTGTTATGACTGGCTGGACCTCAAGTGCTAAGTGCTCTGTGGTTTACAAAAACTGTTACCTAAGTTGTAAAAAGGACCCAGTTAGACTCCTGGTACTTATGTGTCTAGTAATTTTAAGATGGATTGTACTTGTTTGTCTTGTACATCTACAGATAATTCTGACATGGAGAAGGAAACAAATAGATTGGAAAAAGATAGAACTATCTTAAAAACTACCTTGTTCCTGTTTTATTTTTACTTCAAAAGTGACATAGCATTTCTAAAATGATAAAAACAAACCACTTAAGCATTATAGATTCGAGGTTGTTATATCTTTGAAGATTTAAAAACCTATCTATAACAATTTTTACATAGATAAAGGAAGGTCTTTACACTAAAGATTTAGATACCAACTAACTTCATGTTCTTAATGCATGTTAAAAAATCTTACAAACTTATCATAAGACAATTTAAAGAACAGATGACTAATTAAAGTGATGCAGGAAAATGCATTTAGCCTAATTTGTTTTTTTTTACTGGTATCCCAATATTAAATCTACCAACGCTAATTTTTGTGAAGAAAGGAACATAATAAAACAATTCAATGGAATATAATCAGGCAACTTTGTTCCTGCATAATCTCTGTTAGATACTTTGTGTTTATGTTTTAATTTATTGTTTTAATAAGAAACTTTGATTTTTGCAATGGCTTTAATGTCTTTCCACCATAAAGCCAATGCTTCAAACTATTAATGTTATCATAAGGAAAGAGAATAAAGTATCCTGACACTACAAAATACCAGGGAAGGTAGTCTATAAGCATAGCTAAGGAGATGTGAATACATTTTGTACTATTAATGCATCAAATAATAAAATGCCCCCTTTGTTTTCTTTAAGATCAAAAAGTTGAATAAGTAAACCTAAAAATTTAGAAGTTTAATAAAAAGTGTAGTAAATAAAGGTTGTCTTTTGTATAAATCCTTTGCTAACCAAGAATACAAGCCCTAATTAATAATTGACAGATGACATTTAATAAAATGATATAACAATACAGGTGTCCAGACTTGTGTGTCCCAGGATATAATCCTTGTATTGTGTAGAGTCCAGCAAATCCTTCCACAAATATTATTGTGTATTGTCAATATTGAGATTATAAATTTCTAATTTTCAAAACCTTGCTAAATGTTGGAGACTGACAACTGAAAAAGGAATTCTATAAAGAGCTTTGTTTTAAGACTTTATAAAATTATTGATAAACTCTTACTGCTATGAAAGGAGAAAATCAATTGCTGGCTTTAAATCAATGTCCCAGATAAAAAGTCAATGGACTCTTTTTAACAGAAAAGTCTCTGCCACCTGCTGTCTCTTGAGGTATACAACAGCTTGCCTCCAACCAACATCTCTACAATCTAGGCATTTGTTAACCCAGTTTACTACATTATATCAAAACTGGTATATATTGAATTAGATTTTTTCCAGATTAAATGCATATTTATTTCTCCTGAGAGCTAATTTTCTAATGCTTGTAGAGTAAAACTTTGGTTGGCCTGCTTGCTTTCTTTCATCTACTCAAGCCGACATCTACAAACAATATCTATAGGCATTATAAAAACCTGTGTATGTTATATTTTAATTTGATTGGCCGTCATCCCAATTACAATTGAACAATATACAAACAAAGCAAGCAAGCCAACCAAAGTCTTGCTCTACATATAGTAGGAAATTATCTCTTAGACTTCTCTGTATTGTGTTTTTATTCTTTCCTAGAAATATTTCTGAAACAAAATTTCCAAACTTGAGGAAGGTAACATACTCATAAAATAGAACTTTATTGAATTAGGTCAGATTTTGACAAACATTAGCATGTTTCATGTCTATCTGCAGGCAATACATTACATCACTGTTCCATCAAATTTGCACCTTATGAATAAGTTTTGCTTGGAGGCAAATTATAGGTTTTGTAAAAGTCTAAAGTGAAAATCAAGGAAACAGTTTTTGTCTTAATTTATTGATACATTGTATGATTGGCCAGACAGTTAAATTATAGTCTAGTGTCCATCATTGGGTTGACATCAAGTCATTTTATGGTCATACAGATTGGGATTGTCATTGAGGAAAGAAGTTTCTTGTATTACAAGATTAAAATAAATATTGGTGTCTGGTAATGATTACTAAATGGTATATTCATTTTATGGATACAAAATGTAGAGTTTTCTTTGACACTTGGTTAATAAAAATAAAAGTGGCGTCTCTTTTCAATTTGGTACTTGTATTCTAAATTGCTTTTGAGAAATCTTATTGAAAAGATGTTGACACAAGCCTTACAGGTACAAATGAGATTTTAGATTTTTAACCATGTTTACTTTAAGTTTAGAACCAAGCTAATCCCTTGTAGGTATTGTAGATGTAAATAAAGATTATAAACATGGAATGAGTTATCCATATTATCAATGTAATTATCTCCCTTTAATGTTTTAACATTTCAAAGCATTTTCCATTTAAGAACTGAAGTGGTCTCTATGAGGTTTTACAAATATTTTCTAATTGTTCATAATATACAAACAAATAACAAAAACATGTCAACAATCAAGATTGTGAGAAAGAAAACAAACATTTATCATCAGTTTAATGAAATATTTAATTGTTGACATGCTTAAAAATTCAACATACTACAAGTGTGTGTTATGTTTGTATGACGTAATGTGACAGGTCTGTAACAGATCCCCTGACTTAAGTTATATAAATGTTTTATTTAGGCTTGAAACCACTGTGTAAGTGGTATATTTACTTTTCAAATGACACATTTGAAGAACATTTTGGTGACAATTCATAGAAAAACATTCCATTAGTCATAGACATACAGCTTGCAGGGTGTCTTTAAAAGGCAGGTGATATATTCTATCATTTAGACCTACCATTCCTGCAAACACTAGATTAGACTCACTTACAAAAATTGAACAGAAAGCAGAACAGACAATATTTATAGGTTAATTGTGTGCATTATTATTTTTTATCATTGGAATGTCATTTTGGGGAAGATAAAATTCTGAACTCTTGCTCTCTGTATTGTATTACACAATTTTCTGATAAAAAACTTATTCCAATTAGATAAAATTATCTTAACAATGTCCTTGAGAAACTCTTGTTTCTGACACAAGAACCCATAATAATATGATATCTACTTTGTTGTCTGTTTTTTTGTTCATTATATGAACTAGTAAACTTTTAACATTTGCCCATAATATATTTTATAGCCCAGTCCCTGACTTAGGTAGGGGTCTTTATAGTGATACCCTTATTTATCTATACATCGAGTGTATTCTGTTTTTTCAAGATTATATACTTCCAATGATGGACTTTCACATGCAGGTGCATTGCTTTGCATTCTATAGTGTTGATTTAATGTTTTCCCCCTTCTACAGTCTTCTCTGTATGTTGTTCTATTTAGCATCATTTACATCAATTTTATCTATTTTTCATGCCAGAGTGACTTTTAAATTTTGCATTTACATCCATAAATAGGCAGGATGTGTTGTAAAAAAATACTCATCAATAAAACATCAAATAAGATCACACCTTTTTCTTCACCTCTAATTCCATTTAATTCTTGCAAACCCATGCAATTCATTTGTTCGCTTTCTGTAAAAATCATCATTTTATATCTATTTAAAAAGTAAATCTGTTTTTTTAATTCCATCTTCAAATGACATAATTTTTATGAAAAGATTTTGCATTATGTTGTGTCAGCTGTTTCCTGCTAAAAGTACCTTTGAAGTGCTCTGATGACCCAAACACTACTTTTTATAATAAATGAGAACATTACAAACCGGAAACTATATAACCTTGATTAAACAATACGATCATCTAAAATTATACCTGATAAAACAGGTAAAAATCAAAGTATTTCCTTTAAGGTAATCCTCTTTATACCTTGAGAGAAAATCAGTCAAGGTTGTCCATTAGGCCCTTTCATTTTCTCTCATTTATAACTGTCCATGACACCTATTTATAAACCCTTCACTGCACTCAATGATAAAAGAACTCTCCAGAAGGCAGATTTTTTTAAGACCTTTTTTTTTTTTAAAGTTGTAATCTTTCAAGCTGGGTAATAATAGCTTTGGATAAAATTACTTTATCATTGTTCCTTCATTGAGATGATCGATTGCTTCTAGTTCAGTTAAGAACTAAAGCTCAAAGTCTTCAAATTAACTTTTGTCAATGATTCCGACCTAATTGACAAATTTTAATAAATACATTATAAGTGGTTGTATAATATTGACTATATCCAATAGGAGTGGGAGGGCGGAAATAGACAGTGTATCTGTTAAAAACTGGTGAAAACAGGTGCTCTTCAGATAACAGTAACAAAATAGGTCACCTGTAGCCTAATATCAACAAATGATTTCCGGAGAGGTGTTATTTCAATCTTTTTAACAAGTTTTATGAATATTAAGTCCACAGAAATCTTAAATTACCTGTTTTAGTACTTTTATAAAACCATGTGACACAGTTTCCTAACAGAAAATGCATAAAGATTTTATACCAGTTTCATAAATCTTTGCTGTGAGGTAAGCTTGCTTTTTTGTGTTTTTTTCTGATTTGAAGGACTAGGTTTATTTATTTTTTAAAACCTCAAATGCTAATTTTAGCATGATCTTAATGTCACTGTTAGGAAATAACTATAGGTCATTACTTTTTTCAAACATAAATATACTGAAAGAAACAGTTAATGTATATTTCATGATTAGAAGTTCTCTTTATAAGTGCAGCAGCGTGTCTTGTATCTTAAGTTCAATTCTATTTTGAAAAATCACTATGGAGATCAATGTTTATTGACAAAATATTTTGCCCTCAAAGTAATTTGTAAAAACAAAGCATGATTTTGCTGAGATTTTATCCATTATAAAAACATGATAAGTATCGACTTAACGAAACATAAGAACCTGATGAGACACAGGTAGTGATCGGCTCTTCCGTGATTTTTAATTGTCTTTATAAAGTCTGACAGCATTGATTCTTCTACCTGGTCTAAATTAATTCTCACCTGTAATTAAGATAGAATACGATTGTATAAATGATCATTGACGTAATGTAGAAGCGAAATCCGATGTTCGTTCCTAGACATTATTTTAGTATAATTAATTCTAGCTATTTTCAGTTATCAGATCTATTAGAAATATAGTTATTGTCGAACTATTTCCCCAATAGATTTCAACATTGGTTGTTATAACTTATGAATATCCACAGGTCATTATACAAACACAGATGTTGATGCTGAATTGATCAATATTCAATTTTTCTACGTAAACGTAAACGCAGGTATATATTGCAAATTTCCTGACTGAGTAATACATGTAGGAGTCAGAGACAATATTCAATTTATGTCAGTGAATCAGTTGTGTGAAATAGTCCATGAATTAGGTTATGGAATTAATTTATCCTGTGTTTGATATTTTATGAATGAAATGACAGACATGTCAGACAAAACTTGCACAGAGGCTGTTATTTTCAAGGTAAAAAAACTTAACAAAGTTCTGATCTTCAGGATCTTGCATGTGTTTGTTTGTTTGTCAGGTCAAATCAAACATGATATTGACAGAATGTGCATGAAGTTTTAGTAATAATTTAAGCATGTGTATTTTTTATTTACAGGTTTTCTGGCATTTGGATGTATTCCGTCGCAGCTATCGTCGCCTAACAGGGCATTTATGCATGGGGAACTCTTGTATATTCTGTGCTTTAAAGGTAAGTTCATATATAACTTGTATTAAATGGTCATTATAAATAATTGTAGATTTTTCACAAGTATTTTTCTGTCAAATTGGTTGTGGCAGACAAAAATATTGTTGATTAATTTATACAAGCAATTGAATTGTAAAAATTGTCCTTAAAAGACTGCTGTTTCTTTTGGCACACGTCACTTCAATATAAGCTCCAGTGAGTAACTCCAAACAAAGTCAGACTGTCTAAAACTAATTTTAATCTTCCTAAATCTGCCCAATATATACCTGAGTGGGAATGACAGATAAATAAAAACCCTTTATCTGATTTAATAGTGAGTCATTTAAGTCTTTATCAAATGTCTGCCCATTTTCTACACTAATTACCTCCCTTTAAAGTACAAGCAACAAACCCGTTATTGTACTTCAAATGGAAAACTGAGAAATAAAGGAGCTTTGAGCTATACCGAATGGTCATTAGTTTGCAGTTCACTCTTATTAAAGTCTTTTTGACATAAAATAGTCCTGACTTTTTTTGTGCTTTGTCTATGACATCAAATAGATGTCAGTCGGCTATCAAAACAGATTGTGTTATTGATAATGCTGTATCTACATTTAATTATAAGTTTTTTATTTGTCAAATTTCATGTCTAAACAAAGTCATTGATCCAAATCAAATAGTACTTTTGAAACCCAAACAATTAATTTCTAGTTTAAATGTGCAAAAATTGATTCTGTTTTGATAAGTATATGTCAGAACGTGACAGATTTGTTTGATTTTTTTTCTCAAATTTATTTGATGTGTATGTTAAAAAAAATATGTTTTAACAGGTTTCTCACTAATATTGAATTTATAGCTGCATTTATTATTGGATTTAATAACAAGGCTTCTTTATAATATGAATCAATCTGCTTAACTTATTCAAGCATATTTATAAAAGGAAACGCCAGTAAGCTGAATTAAAAAGAAATTAATGCACTAAACTTGAGATATTAAATAGAAAACAGTAAAAGCATATCAACCTGGTCCACTTCCATTGCTTTGATAAGATGCCGACTAGGTGCATGTAATTTATCTTTGATATTTTGGAGACATGGGAAAATATATCTAATGTAAAATGTCTTCATTGGTCCATAAATGTCCCTTGGTAGTCTTTTTGACACCAAACTCTATAATAGAAATATAAAAATTTTAAGATATAATTAAACAAGAAAATTGTCAGGAAAGTGCCAAAAAATACAATTACCTGTCAGCACTTAAATGACCAGTTTTGGTAGTCAAAAGAAAATAGTTTACTTATCGTAATTTATGCTCTTTGATCTGTTTTATAGTCTATATAACAGTTAATTTAGAGATATTGCCTGATTTTATGAAGTGTTATGTAGGTACAGAAATTGGAAAATTAAACCTTGGTAGTTTCTCTCACTGAAAATTAACTATCGTAGCTATTGAAGTCACGATTTAATACTTAGATATGTAATAAAACCCTCCAAAGTAGCATAACCATGAAATGAGATCCATGACTGTGTATTGAAATGAATGTCTTTTTATCTGGTCATTTTAAACCTTTAATGGTCAGCTGTACATTTAAAAGGTGTAGCAGCCTGTTGATCCAGGTGTCAGACTTTTCATCCAGGGGGATGTCATTTGAATGGTCAAGTATCACTTCATACGAAAATCTGAAATTCAATCACTTTTAATTGTGATAGCACTCCTGGTGGTGACCGACCGAACATTTAAGAAATAATCATTCTGTTGTCGCAAGTCTCCTGTGAAAATCAACAAAAAAGTGTGAATGTGTTTGACCAGCATTAATAATAGAACATTTCTTCATTTGAATATGTCATATTAAACTCAATTCAGCTATTTAAATGAGACAAATCTGGCAGTTTTTCCTATAACATTATACATTGGATTCATTAATTTTTTGGGATACCAATTTTCCCCAGAAATATTAACTGTATTTTTGTGGATATTCAATGATTTATGGTTTTGAAAAGTGTGCATACAAGCGTATTAAAAATTTGTACTTCATTGAGTGTTTGAATTCGTGGTTTATATCCATCCACGAAATCCACTAAAATTGGTATCCCACGAATAATAATGAATCCACAGTATTTGTGCTTGTCTTTATTACCGCAATTCAAATCCCATTAAACCTATATATTTTTGTCATTACCCATAAAAAAATGTCTCTTGTATTGTAGGTTATTTTTACGCAGTACCAGTATAGTGACCAGTCATCACTACCGCCAGATGCATTGCGTAAAGCACTGGCTGAAACATTCATGAACAAACAACGATTTCAGCTTGGTCATATGGATGATGCAGCCGAATGCTTTGTAAGTTATGACAAAACATTTTAGTTTTAAAATTGAATCATTGCAATTGAAGACCATGCTGTGTCTGTAATATTCAATAGTTTTAATAGTCATATTGTTAGCAATTGAAACAGAAGGCCATGTGTTATTTGCTTGTCAATATTTGACTTTAGTATTTTCTAATATTCAGAATGAATACAATTCAATAAAATCATTTAGCTCTATTGAAAAACAGTTCTCAAGTTTCTAAGCTTTAGTATCTCACAGGAAAAGAACAGATCATTAATACTGTATTAATATAGGTACATTTCATCGATTCATATGCTGTTTATATAATATTAATGAAAAATTAAAAAATTGCTTTATTCATAGTATTTTATAAAAATGACTTTTGATCGTCTTTCAGGAGAACATTTTACGAAGAATCCATTTCCACGTTGCTAATGCCTATCATGAGGATTCATGTTCAGCCCCTCATTGTTTACCACACCAGAAGTTTGCCATGACTGTATTTGATCAGGTAATTCATTTCCTTTCCATAATTAAAATCTAGGTTTGGTCACACCTGACTCAGGTAAACATTATTGATTATGGTCAGACAATTATTGAAACAGGTCATTAGTGCTAACTGAAATCAATGGACTAAAATGCAAATGGTCTGACTTAATAGAAAAAGAATTGGAATATTATTCCATTGTATCAAGTTAATTGCTATAATATCAAACAATTTGTTTGCCAATTGTGATAAGAAGTTTTTGCACAAGGCCTTCAGATTCTGAATCAATTACGAATTGAATCCAAGCATAAAATTACTCATTTTACCTGCATAGCAAAATTAATTTCAACATCCTTGAATTTTTAACACATAAATAAATTCTAAATTAAATTTATTAGACTTTGTGTTGCTTTTAATCTGAGTTATAATATTTAATTAATTCTTTGACAGCTTGTTTGTATCTGCGGAGCCAGTTCTGATCCTTTGACCTTCCATGAACTTGTCCATTACATCTCAACGACCTCACTTTTGTAAGTATAACATGGAGAACTTTATCCTTAACATCAAAAAGAGTGAAATAAATGGAAAACTTAAAAAGGTGCCAAAAATAGAAAGAACTATAAGTTTTATTAAAACTACAAAGGGGACTAAAGTAAAGTTATACAATTGTATGCATACAGTTGTGTGGTAGTATATTCTTAATCTTTTATGTACAATTATTCGAATGTAATAAAATATTGTATTATCCGCATGTAAGAACTTGTGAGAATAGATCTACTTTACATGAATGCAGTTTGCATTTTGCATGATGAAAATTCTTAATATATTCTGATATTTTGTTTTCTATAAGCTTAATGCAAAAAGAAGGTGGGAGACTTTGTTTATATACATATATATGTATATGTACTTGAGTATTACAAAATTCATTCCAACAAAAAAAAAGTTTTGATAAGCAAGTAGCTTGTTTGACAAGATAGTTGAATTTGACATCCCTTTTATCAATAAGTTCCAAATAATGTTGCCATATTTAACTGTAGACAGAAAATAAGTCACATTTAGACAAATACAGTTTGACATGATCAGTATGACATGATAAAGTCGAGAGTGATTTTAACTTTCCCCGTGACAATAATCAGTGATGGATAGTTTTAATTTCATGAACAGAAAGGCTAACAAAAGATAAATAATTCTCTATGGACTTATAAGTAGATGAGTTGACTTTACTAATGATACCGTTACAGTACAAATCGGTACTTGTCTGCAGGATAGCTCAAGGTACCAATACATTATCTGACGATCACAGTTCTTATGATGATATATTGTGACTCATCTTATTTCAGACTTTTTATAAAACTTTAATTTGAGCGGCAAGGTCTTTGAATCTTTTTTAGCCATTATCAGACATTAATCTTTTTTATCAGGGCCTTTGTTAATTTCTCCTTTTTTTGTTATTGATTGAGGTTTACCGACTTTCCTATTGATAAGCCACTGTTGTTGTCCTCCTCACCGGAAATAGATTTCCACTTTGTCACTTGCATAATATTTATAAGTGTCTTTACCTGAAATCTGCAGGTATGAACTAATAAGGCACCATAGGGAGATTTTACCTGAAATTTGCAGGTATAAACTATTTAAGGCACCTTTGGGATCTTTACCTGAAGCAAGCAAGTATAAACTAATAAGGCACCATATGGAGATTTTACCTGAAAACTTCAGGTATAAACAAATAAGGCACCTTAGGGAGATTTTACCTGAAATCAGCAGGTATAAACTTGAAGCATCCACAAGGAGATTTATTGTCAAAATAATTACATATATCTATTACACAAACTATAAATATAAATAAGTTTGCATTGTTAATAGAATATGCAGTGTTGTTATAATTCATTGTTTATTTTTGAACTTCCACCTATTTAAACATTTATCATTTCAGAACCCATTGTCGTTCAATGCAAGAGACAGGAGATGTACTTCATCCAGATCGGTTTGGATTATTGTTACGAAATGCTGGCACAGCGGGAGATATTAGAGATTGCCCTGTAAGCAAATAAACATCTTAAACTATTGCCTTCATACTATGGACTTCTTGATTAAGATATTAAGAATTTTTAAAAATGTATTTAATTTTGATTTTAATGAAGATAATGGTGCATTGAACCACACCTAAAAGATTTAGAAAGTATGATTTCATTTATCAAACAGAACATTGTAATTTATTGTTTATTAAAATTATTTCCAATTTACAGGGGAACTGTGGTAAAAGAGTACAAATAAGGAGAACTTTATTGAACACTCCAGATGTTGTCAGTATTGGTCTTGTTTGGGATTCAGACAGACCTGATGAGAAACTTATCCGTGAAGTAGCTAAAAGCATTGGTACAACTATTTTGCTTCAGGATGTATGTATTCTAGTATTTTTATTTTGCTTTTTAATTATTTATTTTTTTAAAACCTCGATAGGCATATTTAACAAATTAAATATTAGAAAATATCTTTTACATGTAGATAAATAATTTTAAACTGGAAATTTGAAGACAGTTATTAACTTTCACTTTATTTTGAATTTTACACTTGGATGTCAGATTTCTATCTTTCAAAACAAAATATCAAGACTTAATTATTTTCTTTCAGATGTTCCATTCTGTTGTATGTAAAGATGCTACCAAACTTCCTAAACTGCAGTTGTCTGCCTTAGTTTGTTACTATGGTAAACATTACTCCACAATTGTATACCATACCAAGTTAAATGTGTGGATTTATTTTGATGATGCCACTGTAACTGAGGTAAATTTACTAATTGAATACCTATATTGCTTTTTTGTAAGAATCTTGTTTATAAATTCCCACCATTGTGATTGAAAATATGATTGCCAAAAATAAAACTTGATAATAAACATATGTTAACATTAGTTGGTTCTATTAGATACAACAATTATTATATTATGCAGAGTATGTACTATTTATATATGTGGTATATTTTGCTTTAAATACATAGGGGACATTTGTAATTGGGCTGTTATGTAGCTTAGATTATTAAACATTTACTTTAGCAGTTTTCATGAATATTTATACTTATCACAACTTGTTCCCATAAGCCTTTTTTCCAGTTTTAATTTCAAAATGTGAGAGTATTTTATTAATGAATTCCAAAACTTGTCAGATTTCCAAAGTTTTTGTATGACATCGGGCAAGCACTGGACACTGTCCTGTAGTGGCCATATAATCTGAATTTAATCCATTTACACTCTAAACAATATTTTCATGACTTTGACTACTTAAACGCGTGACTTAAAAGAATGAATTGTGTATATAACATGGACATTGTCCTGAAGTGACTATATAATCTAGATAAACATCTCTCAGTTGATTTCAACATATTTTTATTTTTCGTTCATTTTCATTCACCAGTGGTTAAATTGAATGAAAAGTTTTTAAGTGATTTTAATGTACAAAATTGATATGATAATTGCTTGTGGCTACAAGTAATAATTTAAATACATTTTTATAGTAATTCAATTATAACCAAAATCATATTTTAATGACTGTCTTTTTAAAAGTTTATATACATATCTGTAATCAATCCATGCATGATCCACTCCTACATAAGTAAAAAGGTCACATACTTGTGGTGTTATGTTTACATTGTTTGTCATGGTGACTGATTTTATTGTTTTATTGGAAATTTCAGATTGGTCCAAGATGGGAAAATGTGGTTGACAAATGTTCTAAAGGAAGATTTCAACCCTTATTGTTACTCTATTCCAATCACAACGCTAGTCCAATAGCTACAGAAACAGCTCCAAAGAAAAGAGTTATGGCCCCTGGTTATGCTACAACGCCTTCAAAAGGTCAGTTACGTCTTATTTGCAACTTAACAAGAAGTAACAGATATTATCTTGTCTATCGGACTGGGTAGAATTTCATAAGTTCGTAGCGTGTCAGTAAATTCTTAAGCATAATTTTGAAGCATAACTCATAACTGTCATGTAAAGCTGAAATGATACTATTGTCTAACAATATTTAAAAAATATTTTGTCTTTTGTTTAAAAGTGATCATTATCATATTTAGATTGCCTATTGTAATACAGTGTTTACAATGTACTCCTGGACTTGACCTCCGCATGTTGAGGCTAATAATCATGACTATTGAATACTTGTATATGTCTTTTCTAGAAAGGAAATTGTACAATGGGTTTCCATAATATATTTTTGGCACAGAACAATCAAATTATGTGGGCATATTTTCAAAATTTATAATTGGCTTAACTGGTAAAAACACATAATTCCTTCATTCATAATTGGATTATAGAATTAACACTTTAAGATTTGTCATGAAGTTAAAATTAACATTAGGTCATCAGTTCCTGGGTTTGCAGTATGCACTAAAGTAACACTGAATGCAAATTTAAATTGATTAGACTTTAAACTTCACAATTCTGTACCCCATATGTTTTCTCTACATCATCAAACACCTATTGGAGTTCTTTACTTTATTTTGTCACTACTTTGATGTCCTATGGGACAGATGTTGCTTCTTAAAAACTCATGTAAAAATAGTGTTCTGTTCCAGAACTTGATATGACTGTCAAAATTGACACTGGAAGATCATAAACAACAGAGGATGTCAAGAAAAAAAGATTTTGGTTAAAATTGTAGTTTTGTAGGTTCAAAGTTGTAATTCGATAAGGTTTTTGAGATAACTAGAGGTATCAGATTTCATGTACTGAACAAAGACAAATTTGTGATGACACACCATAGAAATTCGTGACAAGATTAGTACATGCTTCAGGGACCTTGATACATTTCTCAAAATTTTGACATTTATTTTGATAAATTTTTCATGATTGAATTATATTTACTTTTATGGTCTTTTTTGTTCACTTAAGCTTTTAAAGCAACTGAAAAATAAAACTAGAAGTGTCATTTGTAGGTCATATAAAATGCATGGTAAATAAAAGTTTTTAATTTGTACTTTTGGTATCCAAAACTTTTTGTATAGATATGACCATGAGGAAAACAATTAGTCATAGCTAAAGCAAAAGTTGATGACTATACATTAGGTATTAGTAGGTACATTTTTACGTTAAAACAATAAAGGTATTATTCATGCAAACAAAAAGGTGAAAAAGGTATTGATTACCTGATCTTAGTCAGGTGTTAAAAATCATCAGTCAATACAAAACAAAACAAACAACAATAAATCATGATTTTATGTCTTTATGACAAATCTGTTACTCGATAGGAAACATTGTTTCCCTAATATAACAAGTAAGATGGTCTCTTATGTGGCTTTTCAATAGCCTATTCATGCTTTTAAGTATCCATACAATATACATGCATGTGGTTTGAGGGATGGCTACATGAGATAAAAAGCTTTATGTTGTCATTGTCTTTTATAAATAGGTGTCCAAGAAAAGAAAAGACAAGAAAATGATGGACATAAACCATCCAGAAGATCTTTGACTCCTAATCCTGATAAAATTGAAATCAGCCAATCAAACGGAAGGAGAGCAATAACTCCAGGTCCAGATGAATTATCACCTGGTCTTAATGGACCCCAAAAAATGAACATTGATCACCATCGTCAGTCAAGCTTTTTAATAGCTGTCACTGGCAAGACAGATAAAAGCAGGCAGTACTCTTCAGAGTATGCTGTACCTAAAGGAATCAATCCAATCAAACAATCTGTCCCAGGGGGAGGACAATCTGACATGTCACAAAGGCAGGGGATGCTTAAACATTGTTTTTATGAACCTTCCAATGCTGAAAAGCAACAATTCCAACAGAAATCTAATCAAGATGCTGTAGATGGCTACGATTACACCTTATCATCTGGTGACCAGTATAGACGGCCAGCAATCACAGCACCCAAACCAAACAATCTTCCAATACAAGTTAACTTTGCTCGAGTAAATGACTGTCAGAGAAAAGAAAGCTTCAAGAAAGGAAAAGATAAAGTGAGAGCTGATGTCATTAGAAGTTTGGATCCTTCACGAAGGGAATCTCAGTCTTCCGATTCTGATTCACCCCAAACTCCACCACTTCTTCCACCACAGCTTCCTCCTAAAATCAGTAGAAGTCAGTCTTGTCACAACTATGATCTTGAATCAAGTCCAGCTAATGTGTCTGCAGATAATATTGACATACGACAGCATGTGGTCATGAAACCTAGACCAAGCAATTCACATGCGTATGAAAACCTAGAAAATTCTTCACATACACCTGTGCAATCAGGACTTGCTACACTTCCACGAAACAAAAAATCTAATTCTTCTGTGCAATCTCAAAATCAGCATTCTCGTCAAAATTCATTGAAGAGTAATGATGGCTATCCTCCACACAATCGTCCAACATCAGGACAAGACATGAACAATATGTATCATACAGTTGGGTATTCACAGCAGGTATCACATAGTAGGGAAAGTTCTAGTAATACTATTGTGCCTGATGATGTACACTCCAGACAAAATTCATTAGCCAGTCAGATTTCCGATAATTCACAACATTCATTGTCATCATGGCAACAGGGCAGCAATAACCAATCAGTGTCTCAATATAGAAATCAACCATCTGTTTCATCCAATCAGAGGCTTCCTGAGGATAAACCACCAAAACCTGCAAAACCAGAGAAAAAAATTAATACTGTTGCAGCACAGAAAAAGAAGAGTATGAATAGTAAAGGACAACAGCCTCCCCCATTACCTGAGAAAAAGGGTAGTCAACTGTGCAATGTTTCCCCAAATCATGATCAGGGTTATATCAACCGAAAAACGGTTGAGAATATTTTATCTTATCAGAAATTATCAAGTTTATCGCGACAAGGATCAACCAATAGTAACATGAGCTGTGCAAGCATATCAAGTAATGCAAGTACAACTAGCAATACTAGTTTTGAATCAGATAATTGTAGCTTAAGTTCAAAAGAAGGAAACATTCCTTTCGACAGATTGTCTTTGGATTCACGGCAAGATTCAGGGTATAGTGGCAGTGACAGAAATAGTTCCAGTTCAACAGGCAGCACTACATTAGATCCTTACACGCAATACTTCCTCAGTAAAAGTATGATTCCTCCTAAAACATTCAATCAGCAAGCTGTGGCAGAAAATATAAAGAAATTTATCGATCCTGGCTTTTGTGAGAACCAACGCTTTGATCAGAAGTACACTGTTGGGTACCAAACAAACAGTTTCCATGGAAACCAGCAACAGCAGAATCAGCATTATCAGAGAGGATATGAACAGTCTGGTGACAGAAAACAGTTGTATGATCCTGCCATTGTAAAGTCACATCAGTCAAAAGGTTAGAGTTTATATTATTTAGCTTGGTTAGAGGTTATATTATTCAGCTTGGTTAGAGGTTATTTTATTCAGCTTATGAATTGAAATTTGCTTCTATTGAGTCTCATAATTTTAACTATAGGTACTCAATTTCTGAAAATATAAACGACACATTTTAAAATAAATAACTACTGAGGGTACTCTGAAATTTGAGTGAAAATTTGATAGAAATCAAAACAATTTCTTCTTTATGAACATGCTTTTAAAATTAACCTATAATAGAAACACACCCTATAATTTTATTTAAAATCCTGACTGTAATTAGCCATGTTATGGAAATAAATCTATCATAACCAATAATTTACATGTATAGAATTATAATTTATGATGATAATTATTAAAAAACCAGCTGGCGTTGGCATTGTGCCATTGACAGACCACAAATTAATTGATCAAAATGATCTACATTTATTGTATGTATTTTAACTGTCATTTGATAAGTGGTGTATACCTTATAAATTATAGAACGGTATAATTTAAATACTATTAAATAGAAACAAACCAGGTCTTTTAATTGCGTCTAAAGCTTCCTTGGTCATCGATAGTATAATACGTCTTAAGCCTTTCGTATTATGTGTAGGTTGTATATTTCCAAAGGTGTCTTTGTCAAAAAGTGTTCATTGAAAAAAGTTGTTTGGTTATAAAAAGATTAGTCAATAAGAAGATTATATGAAGGAGTGTATAGGGCAACACATGTACCGTAATAAAAACTTTTAATCAAAGACTATTATAGTAAGAGAGCTATATTAAGATGATCATAACTGATAAAGTAGTACATTTTTATTGACAATATTAAATATTTATTGATCATGATATATATATTAGGTCAATGGAACTGTTTCAATCTTTCTCCTTAATTTTGATAAAGGGAAATAACCTTCTTTTTTTAGATACCATGGGATATCCTATGCACCAAAATTTGGATCCTAATAACCAAGAACGTAATCCAAAAAACTGTGATAACCAGATGTTCATACAGAGCGGACCACCTGGTTATGATGAAGGTAATATAAAACACTATTTTGATATACGACCCAGTCATCTTGTGATGAAGAACAGCAATAAAAGTGCTGTTTTTTTTATTTTGTGCATGAAGTGATTTTGTTTCCTGAAATTACACACTTATATGATTTGTTTCCATTAACAAAATTACATGTTTGATTAATACACTGGATGCTAACTAAAACTTTGATATCAAACAATACTATTGTACCTGCAAGCTTTTTCATTATTCATAAATGATTTTAAACATTAAATATATATACATTACTCATTTAAAAACAATGTTGCATCTGAAGTAAACTTTTCATCTTCTCGTTTCAGTGGTTTCTTTTAACATTGAAGAATTTGCATCTCTGTGCCACAAGTCTGAGGACCTCATGGATCAATGTATGTTGTATGAGACTGATAGTAATTGTCACCAGGCCATACAATTATGTAACTCGGCCATTGATTGTCTGAAACAAGCCATGAAGATGACCAATATTACCCACCAGTCCTTTCAATTTGCACAAATGAAACACAATTCTTGTATTCTGAAGCTACGCAGCCTGCAGAAGAAAAATATGTTTCGACAAGAATCCAATTCATCGACGAACAGCTCTGACAGCGCTAGATCTTCCCCATGTGGTTTACCCAACAGGTAAGGAGAGACAAATAGAATAATTAATTAATTTAAAAACTAAAAACATTCAAAGGTTTCTTGTCAAAAACCTGTTATGAAAATTACATCAATTGCATATAAATGTCACACTTGTCAATGAAAATACCTACTTAACAAAAACAAGGCACGGAAACAGAAAAAAAAACATTAGAGTGACATGGAGGCTATTAAAATTCATGTACATATAATTATTTTAATTGGTTTTAAAACTGCTTTACACAAAAATTTCTTATATTTCAGTTCATCAAACATTCAATACCCTCCACAACAAAGTTCACAAAATGTTGTTCACTCAAGATCAAGTTCTAGAGATTCAATTGACAGTGTGATTGAAAATAAAAACTATCGAAAAGACAAAGTCATCAATGAAATTGATGGTCAAAAGATGATACATTCTAATTCTAGTCATAGTTTAAATGAAAGGACTTGTAGTAGTAATGTCGATACTAGCAATGTTGATATGTATGCTACATTACCCAGAAAGGGTAGACAACTCGCCATGAAGAATCAAAATAGTCAGAACACCGAACTGTTCAAAAACTGTTTAAATCGACAACAAAGAACTAATTCTCCAAGTCTTCATCAACCCTCATCAAGGTCAAGTACACCATCATCGGAATGTCGTGATTCAGACTCCAGTAGTCAAGCATCAGATCAGTATCGTATGCAGATTCCATCTCATCAACAAGTTAAAATGAACAAAGCAGAAATCAGGCAATTACCACATAACAGCATGGTTCAGCGCCAAGGAAACCAGCAGTCTAACGGAGGAATGGTATCCCAGAATCAACAACACGGGAAACCGTTACCTGAGGTTTGTAGAACTAGGATAACACCAGCGTTATCTGCCAAGTCACAACCAATTGTGCCGCCCAAACCAGGAATAGTTGTTGAGCCTTCGTCTGGAGGTCAACCAACCAACCAAGGGCAAGGCATGATGGGAAAAGTGGAAAACACATCATCACCATCTGCTGTTACATGTAATAAAATTAAAAAGTCCTGCAGCGTGATGAGACATGCCAGTTTTGCTGGTCTAAGTAGTAGTGGCAATAGTGGTGTGAATGCTGCTGCCACGCTAGATCGTTATGCTTGTCAACAAAACCAGACAATAGCTAGCTCATATATACAGTCTAATATATCAGGTACTAATCTGCCCCCTTCTTCAGTACAAACAGTTGGTCTGCAAAAAAATATTTTTATACTCATTTTGTTTGTAATCAGAAGATCATCTGGGTAATGGTAACTAACTTTTTTATCAGATAAAAATTTCACAGGGCTACTAAAATTTGTTACCTTAAGAAATGAAATTTAGAATTTTAAATTGGGTTTGTAACCAACTGTTGGTATCTATTTTATTTTTAATTCCTTTTCAATACCTTCAATTGGTTAAGTTATAGTTAAGACATGTCAGATATGATATTTTTTTTAATCAGATAAATATAATTATACTTTTCATCATTTCTTCCGTATTCATTAATGCTAGAGCTTTTGTGCTTGCTACTTAAAAAGATACTTCACACATAAACACCTACTAATTTGTCATTGCTACTTCAGAATGAGGATATTTCTTAATCATTTTTATAACAACCTCTAACAAATAAGTAAGGGTTAAAATGAAGGCGAAAAAAGATAACGTTTTGAATTAATAATTATCTTTTTCTGTAAAAATCAATGTTCAAATAATACTTTGATTTCAAAATTGAGATTAGGTAAAGTTCTTTTTAGGCCAGAGTTTTTGTTCTATAGTTATCTGTTTTTTAATTTCAAAAGGCTTTCCATAAAGTGTGCACAAACTTGTTAGAACTGTTCAATTTAGCTAGCTTCCTAATCGGTTTTACCATAATTCTTTATCCAAAGCACTCAATACAAATCTTTTGTT
This sequence comes from Mytilus edulis, assembly GCF_963676685.1. NCBI lineage: Eukaryota > Metazoa > Mollusca > Bivalvia > Mytilida > Mytilidae > Mytilus > Mytilus edulis. Next base: position 26,651,450 of record NC_092352.1, on the reverse strand, counting down.
GCAGTATAATTTTGAAGGTCATTAAATCATGTCGACATTATGTATTTTGGACCTAGTAAATTATTTAATTTTCTAATCAACAGAGTGTAGTATGACTTAGCATGTTGGAAATTTCTTAAGAAAATAATTTAGTGGGGGTAAATCTCTACTTCTTTTTCATTTTAGATTTAAATGTTCTAATCACTTTTGATCGTAGTTTAAAATAAATATTTTTGCAATGGATGATAACCCATCATTTTAATAACATCGTGTATATATACTGTCCTGGGGACGGTTTTAAAAGATCTTTACAGATGAGTAACTTCACTGTACAAACAAACGACAATGTATTCATCTCATGACCTCATTTCCACATAGAAAAAATATTTACCTTTAAGTCGGCAAACTTTATACTTACCTGTATATAATATTCTTTTTTGTATTTATCCCTCACTAAAAAAAATTATTTATAAATTTACATATTTACATAAATTCAAGTTCTTATATGTAAAAAGGGGAATCAAAAATAGATCATGTAGGAATAAAACTAATAAATACGAAAATTTGAATGTTTTTTTTTAAGCAGTAAAAGTCAATACCATAAGGAAATTTTTTTCATGAAAATAATTTAAGCAGTAAATGTGATTTCCCCTTCCAATTTTTTTTTTAATAAAAATAATTTAACCAGTAAAAGTGATTACCCTTCAGAATTTTGTTTTAATAAAATTATTTTAAAAGTAAAAGTGAATACCTTAATATATAATCTAATTTGGTTTTGCTTTATGTAACTATGATATGTCTAGTTATATTTCCTAACATTGTTTTTATTTTCTCCCTAACCAAGATAACTCTAGAGGATGTACTAACACACTTGTAAGTATCCAGTTTATGAGTTACTTCCCCTTTTTTACAATTTTTGGTCCAGCTTTGTCCACTACTTGATGTTGTGATTTTTTAGGGTTTGGGATTTGTGTTGCTTTCGGGAATGACAGGCTGGTGAAGGGGAAATAAATATTTGAAGTCACATTTAAGTTTTAGCACTTTTGTACAATTTTTTAAAATATGTAAATTCATGCAGTAGCTGAAAGTTCAACACGCAAATTGAATAATGTCAGAAAAGGTAAACATGTTTGTGAAATAAGCAAAAATGTTTCAAATATGATTTGCTAAATGACGTGATAAATTTTTGAAAGATTTGTATACCTTTTGATAAGTAATAAAATATCCATTAGATCTAAGAGGGAAACGACCCACAGGTGTTCGACCTTGATCATCGTCCCTTTGAACTTATGGTAAAAACGTAAAATAGCAGAACCTTCAAAATTAAAGGGTTATAAAATATAAAAGAGAAAATTATTTCCGAAGATATAAATAATATTTATATGATAAATAATTAATCTACTATTGTATGTGCAGTAATGAAGTTGGACTGGGAACTAAAATTTGATTTCTTTTAAATAATTGGATAATTATATAATAAAGATATAAACTTTTCTTTTTGAATCTTGTAAATCTAGAGTTAAATAACCAGATATTTTCTTTATTGATTCCTAACTCTAACCACAAACAAACGGGTTTTTTTTCTCCAATGTTACAGTATACTTTTCTTTTGACAAAGTAAAATCTCTTTTTCTTGTAAATAAACTTTTTTAATGTGTAAAATGAAACTACAAACTTGTAGTAGGAAAACAAACTTCTTTTTACCGTGACTTATAACCTCTTGTTAATTTTAAAACTGGCTGACGCCATAAAACATATAAACGTTTTTGTTCTCACAATAGATCGATTGTCTGACGTAATACTGCATCTGTAATTTGAGACTTTATCAATAGTCTGGGATGTCGCACCATTTTGCAAATAAATAAACACATAAATCTATTCTTCTTTGGTTCAAATGCATATGTATTAAATATAGTATTGCGAATGGCAGGTAATGCTTCAGTTCCTGCAATTGGTTAAAAAGCATTAAAAAGATTAATTACAAAATTGTAATTTGCAGTCTCAAAATAAGTAAATCTGAAACCATTTACCATGACCTATAGATGCTTTTGAAATTAAAAGGACATATTTAGTTTACTCAGGTAATAGTTGGTTAGGTTTTTCAAAATTGCATTGTCATCATCATATTACTTAATCTCTTAGTGTGTTACTAGTAAATAAATAATTTAAATAAATAAATATAAATATTAGAATTAAGACGGAGAGCGAAAGCTGCTTCGTCATCCAGTAAGATTTAGTGGTAGCTGCTGATGGCTGACAATTAAACAGAACTTGTTAGGTATAAAATGATCATTACATCAGTGTCTCTGTTGAAAGAAATTTTAATGACAAAAAAAAAATAAAATAATGCAAAGTCATTTCTATTTTAATTGTAGATTTCTTTGTCTTAAGGCTGCATTCACATAGATTGCTACTCCCAATGATTTAAATCAGTCATGCATTGATTAAGATCAAAGAATTAAAAAAAAGAAAGGACTTTTTTATTATCAATTAAAATAAAAGTAACAGTTGACTTATTTGGTCTGATGAAAAATCTATAATATGAACATTTTGATGTATCATCAAACCTTTAATGATACATTATGCTACATGCAATTTTCTTAGAGTGATTTTTCTGCTTCAGTTATGTAAGAAAGATTTCCAACTCTTAAGGTTTTGAAATAATACTTCAGATAAGATAAATGAGTGGATATTTTGTGTGGATGTGAAATCATATTCAATAAAATTCTGTTGTTTGTAAAACATTATGGTTCTAAACTTAACCATTATATATTAAAACAATATTTTGTGTATTCCTTGAAATTTTGTAAAAAATGTATTTTTCCTCAGAAATAAAAGCAATAAATGTGAACTTTTCAGATTCATTGCACAAGGTCAATACATATCTATGTACAAATAATATACATCAACTACTAAAACCATACCATTCCATATAATGTAATCATCATCTCACATCATTTTACTGCATTCTGGTTTTAGGACCTACTGTATACATGTATATATGAGCACAGCATATTGTTTGTATGTTGGCAAGGGGTTATCTCCCTTCACATTTGTCACAGCAGAGGGTGATGGTATCAGTGTTTGGCAGTAGTGCCTAGAGCTTCAATCTTTTTTGTCTTTATATGTTTCATAACAATTATTTAATATAATTAACATTTTCTATTTTGATATTTCTTAGATGTCATTTTATTTTCTACCTTATCATTTGTTAATAAACAATGATTTAGTCATTCACTAATGTTCAAGATTTTATATGGACTAATTTCCCACTTTGCTAACAGTAACTTGTGATTTAAGAAATTAAAAATCATTAATTTGTACATTCTTCTGTTCATTTTCAATTTATTTTGAATAACTGCAATTTGTTCAAATTATCATAAGTTAATGGAAAATAATCCTTATTTCAGAAATCGATGGAATTACCATTACAGCAGTTTAACCAACGTGTTCAAAACTTGCCAGAACAAAAGTCAGACAATGAGGATGTTCGTCCAAGTGTAAAGGCACTGGCGTCACGCTTTGATAGATCTGGTCGGGGAAAGGCAAAAGCCAATAAACAACTGCCACCGATGAACTCAAATCTGGACAATAGACACAGAAGTAAATCAGAATCAGACTTTCTAAGAATGGATTCAAAACCAAAATCGGTTTTATCGAAAAGAAAGAAATGTAAAGCAAGTCGGCCAAGGAAATCTGTGACATTTTCAGAAAATATTGCCATGGTTTCTGCCGCAGATTTATATGCAACAGACACTGATATGTGTTCAGGGTATGTGAGTGATTCAGATGAAAAATATAAATATCAGCGCGGTGCTTATTCAGACAATGAATTGGAGGATGATGACTCGAACTCAACCGAGTCTCCGGCAGATATACATCCTGGTCAGAGCTGTTGTTGTCTCTGTAATAAACATGGTTGTGCAGAAGGATCTCAATTTTGTGCAAAATGTCAGTTATATATGAGTCGGTTTCAACCAAGTGAATGCTGACATGACAATGTTGGTGTCATCAAATCAGCATTCTTTTAACTATGAAATATTTAATGAGTGACTAGAAATAAAATAGACATTTATTTTTGTTATTGGATATTGTAAATAAAAGTAATTTTATTTATTAATTCTACAAATGTGAAAGTAGAATTTTCAAGTAATATTTTGTTTCTTGAAGGCAGCTTTGCTCATAGTGCTAATTTCACCTTCTATGTACATTGAATTCAAGCAATAGATGTTTTATCTACTGTTTTTGGTAGAATTTTTCCTTTTTTTACTGCTGATAAATGTTTTTCTCTTCTTTTTGTTTTAGATATATTATTTTAGAGAGATTTTAAACAAAATTATTTTATTTTATTATATTTTATCTATGAAAAAATCAAGAAACACAGTTCAGCACTTAATGTGAACATGTTTCTAATTTATTTATGTTTCTGTGATAAATCAAGGTTTTTTTTCGGCATTAGAAGTTTGAAACAAATTATTTTTTAATTATAAATTTTTATAAATTATCATTGTAGTTTAGAATATTTTTTGTAACAGTTCTTTTTAATTCAATAATGATATAATTTCATTCGCCATTTCGGTTATCATTATCCAAGCTAAATACTGCCAGATAAGTACCATTTTTGTTGTTGTTTATTGTTTTGGATAATGTCAAATTTTTATGAGATGAAAATATTTTCATAGATTTTTATTGGCTGTCTCAATTTGTGTTGAATATTAAAGGGAGATAATCCCCATAAACTTACATAACATTTAGATCTAGTCAAACATTTCCTTATTTGTATATTTTAGGTATATTGCTGTAAAAAGGTAAATTTGGTATATAGATAATGGGATAAAGATTCCCATCCAAACAATGTTGTCTTTTTCACTTTCGTTTCGAATTTCCTCTTTAGTATTTCGGTTTCTTGGAAAGACAACTTATGAATTTAATAAAAAAGAATATGCAAATTAACTTAAGAAATATTTACTTAACACTTGTTTTGTAGTTTTAGGATGGATTCCGTCCATTTTGGGAAAAAAATAGTGGTATAGAGAATATTCAATGTTTTTTCAAATGTAAAAAATAAATATTTGAATTTCCTTTGGATTAAAATAAAGGTCATTGAAGGTCATTTTCATGGAAACATTCCAAGAATAATTTTGGACACAACTTTCAAAAATGTACATTTTATATGTGTAACTCTACTTTTTAGGAATTTTTAATAAGACGTTGATAGAATTTTTATTTTTTCATGCATTTAATGTTGTTAAAAATCATGCATTTTTTTATAAAGTTGTTTTAAATTGTTAAGGTTGTGAATTTGTTAACATGTTTTATGAAACTGCCAGTTTTTCATTTGTTACCCAATTGTGATCTCATTTTAAAAGAAATTTAAAACAAGAAATGTAAATGTTATTGATTTGTATATATAGATAGTAGACCTAGATAATCATGGTTATAAAAAACATATTCTATGTTAACATTGTTCCATTGAATACAGAGTTAAACTCTTAATCATAAATAAAATACATATCATTTGTATCAAAAATAAACAAATAATGAAATTTTCTTGTCCTATTTCATCTTTAACACAAAAAATAGAGTAAAATGTTTCAACATATGCATAGCAAACAGAAAAAGACCCAAGGGAAAATTCATCCTAGAAGATTTGAATAATTACACATATCCAAAGTCATGAGCCTGTAGTTGTCATTGGTTAAAGTCTGCCTCATTTGTTTTTTGTTTGTTAAATTAGTATAAATCAGACTGTTGGGTTTCTCTTTTGAATTATTTAAAGTTTTGTCAAGTCTGAGCTATATATGGTGATGGGCCTTTTTCTCATAGTTAAAAGCTGGTACAGTGCCCTATGGTTGTAAACAGCCAAAAAAAAGAGATATGGGATAAATGTCAATGAGACAGCAACCTAACACCACAAAACAAAAAAAGTCACCCAGGGTAACTCTAACCTTTAATCAGACACCTTAACTGCTCCTTGTACTTTCATTTTAAAAGCAAAGACTTACTTTACAATTGGAATTCCTCAAAAACTATCTCTAGAAGTCAAAAAAATGTTAAAAAAAACATAACTGCTCTGAAATACAAAATAAAATTAAGTTGTTGCTCTGAACTCGCCTTTAAGAGAGCCACTTATGCTCCTTCCTCAAGACATTGCAAGTAATATGTCAAAGAAAAAGAGACTAATGAATCTGAATGACTTATACAATAATCATGTGTCATTGAAAGAAAAGTTGAGATTCTGTTGATTCCAGTACATGATTCCGACATTGAATGTTCAACTAAAGGGAATCAAAACAGAAGTCTATGTCAGGATTCATGCTTGGTCTATGAATTCTATAGGATAACAACATAATGTGTTCAGGTTTCATGATTGGTCAATGAATGCTTCAAGATTACAACATAATGGTTGTGTTCAGGTGTAATGCTGGTCAGTGAATGAGGCAGGATTACAACATAATGGATATGTTCAGGTTTTTAGTTGGTCTATGAACGCTGTAGGATAAAAACACAATGGTTGTGTTCAGGTTTTTGCTTGGTCTTTGAATGGTTTATGTTAACAACATAATGGTTGTACTATGTACCACGATTGGTAAACGAATGCTGCAGGATAACAACATAATGGTTGCGTTCAGATTACATGATTGGTTAACGAACTCTGCAGGAAAACAACATACTGGGGGTTGTGTTCAGATTTAGTGCTTGGTATATAAATACTGCAGGATAACAACGTAATGGTTGTGGTCAGATTACAAGATTGTTTAATGAATTCTGCAGGATTACAACATAATGGCTGTATTCAGGTTTTATGATTGGGCTATGAATGCTGCAGGATAATAACTTAATGGTAGTATTCAGGTTTTTAGTTGGTCTATGAACGCTGAAGGATAAAAACATAATGGTTGTTGTCAGGCTTCATGATTTATCCTGCAGCATAACAACGTAATGGTTGTGTTCAGATACCATGATTGGTCTATGAATGCTGCTGGATAACAACGTAATGGTTGTGTTCATGTTACATGATTGGTCTATAAATGCTACAGGATAACAACATAATGGTTGTGTTCTTGATACATGATTGGTCTATGAATGCTGCAGGTTAACAACATAATGGTTGTGTTCTTGTTACATGATTGGTCTATAAATGCTGCTGGATAACAACGTAATGGTTGTGTTCTTGTTACATGATTGGTCTATGAATGCTGCTGGATAACAACGTAATGGTTGTGTTCATGTTACATGATTGGTCTATAAATGCTACAGGATAACAACGTAATGGTTGTGTTCTTGTTACATGATTGGTCTATGAATGCTGCTGGATAACAACGTAATGGTTGTGTTCATGTTACATGATTGGTCTATAAATGCTACAGGATAACAACGTAATGGTTGTGTTCTTGTTACATGATTGGTCTATGAATGCTGCTGGATAACAACGTAATGGTTGTGTTCATGTTACATGATTGGTCTATAAATGCTACAGGATCACAACGTAATGGTTGTGTTCATGTTACATGATTGGTCTATAAATGCTACAGGATAACAACATAATGGTTGTGTTCTTGTTACATGATTGGTCTATGAATGCTGCTGGATAACAACGTAATGGTTGTGTTCATGTTACATGATTGGTCTATAAATGCTACAGGATAACAACGTAATGGTAGTGTTCATGTTACATGATTGGTCTATAAATGCTACAGGATAACAACGTAATGGTTGTGTTCTTGTTACATGATTGGTCTATGAATGCTGCAAGATAACAACGTAATAGTTGTGTTCATGTTACATGATTGGTCTGTAAATGCTGCAGGTTAACAACATAATGGTTGTGTTCTTGTTACATGATTGGTCTGTAAATGCTGCAGGTTAACAACATAATGGTTGTGTTCTTGTTACATGATTGGTCTCTAAATGCTGCAGGTTAACAACATAATGGTTGTGTTAAGATACCATGATTGGTCTATGAATGCTGCAAGATAACAACGTAATGGTTGTGTTCATGTTACATGATTGGTCTCTAAGTGCTGCAGGATAACAACATAATGGTTGCGTTCAGGTAACACGATTGGTCTATAAATGCTGCAAGATAACAAGACAATGGTTGTGCTCAGGTTTTATGGTTGGTCTATGAATGCTGCAGGATAACATGATAATGGTTGCAGTCAGGTTTTATTCTTGGTCCATGAATATTGCAGGATAACAGCATAATGGTTGTGGTCAAGTTTTATGGTTGGTCTTTAAATGCTGCAGTATAACAACATAATGGTTGTGTTCCGGTTTTATGCTTGGTCTATTAATGTAACAGGATAACAACATATTGATTGTGTTTAGATATCATGCTTGAACTAAAAAACACTGAAGGATAAAACATAGTATTGGTGTTTAGGTTTTATGATTGGTCTATTAATGCTGCGGGAGAACAATATAACGGTTGTATTCATGTTTTATGATTGACATATGAATGTTACGAGATAATAATATAATGGTTATGGTCTGTTTTCATGATTGGTCTAACGAATTCTGCAGGATAACAACATAATGGTTGTGGTCAGCTTTCATGATTGGCCTATGAATGCTGAAGGGTAACAACATAATGGTTGTGGTCAGGTTCGTGATTGCCTTTGAATGCTGAAAGATATTAACATAATGGTTGTGGTCAGGTTCGTGATTGCCTATGAATGCTGAAAGATATTAACATAATGGTTGTGGTCAGGTTCGTGATTGCCTATGAATGCTGAAAGATATTAACATAATGGTTGTGTCTAGGTTTAATGATTAGTCTAACGAATGCTGCAGGATAACAACATAATGTATGTAATTAGATTTCATCATTGGTTTATGAATACTGCATGATAACAAAATCATGGTTGTGGTCAGGTTCATGATTGGTCTATAAACGCTGCACGATAACAACAAAATGGTTGTTTTTAGATTACATGATAGGTCTATGAATACTGCAGGAAAACAACGTAATGGTTGAGTTCAGGTTTCATGATTGGTTTATGAATATTGCAGGATAACAGCATTATGTGTTCAGGTTTCAGCATTGGTCAATGAATTCTACAGGATAACAACATAATGGTTGTGTTCATGATTTATGATTTGTCTTTAAATATTGCAGGATAACAACATTATAGTTGTGTTCAGGCTTCATTCTTGGTTTATGAATGCTGCAGGATAACAACATGATGGATGTGTTTAGGTTTTGTGGTTGATCTATGAATTCTGTAGGATAAAAGCATAACAGAAGTTGTCAGGTTTCATTTTTGCTTTTCGAATGCTTAATAAAAACCCAATATTTTTCTGATGTTTCAATACATCACCAATTCGAATTCGTGAGGTGCTGGAACCCCACTTCCCCTGAAGATTTTGAAGTATATCATAAAATCGAAAATCGAAGGACATGAGATAACTTTACAAGGATTTCCATGAAAATTTGAATAGAAATATGAACATACTTTTTAATAGGAATTTTATTTTATTAATCTGATCAAGAACCCATAAAAGGCATCATTTTACAACACAATATGATTGGAAAAAACAAAACAGAAAACTAATACCATACTATAACGTTATGGACAGGATCAGAGCCTAACACAACGTGTGTCTTATATAACTATTGTATTAAATTTTATAACAATAAAATATTATTCATATATTTTGTTTACATCTGGATCTTATTTCTAAACCTTTAATAATGTAATTTCCTAGGCACATGAGAGTTGGTAAATGCTCATTTGTGAACAGCCAGAAATATTTCTTATCATTAGGTAGTTCTTTAAAATCAGTACAAAAAGTGTTAACTTAATCAAATAATAATTTCCTGCATTCATTATATATATGAGACAATTTACTGTAAAATGGGATCATCTTCTATAGAATTTGGTCCATGTGATAAACAGTGATGACAAAGACGTTGAGTTCTCTCTATGTATTTTTTACTATATCTATCTTTCTCAATTCTAAGATCATGAGCACTTATTCTCATTTTACATATAGCTCTTCTTATACTAAAATCTTTAATTGATAAATAAGCCTCCTTTACAAAGTCAGTCTTGAGGTTGAAATAATTTTCTAATTTACAACTATCCTTGTGATAAGGTTTTAGAACTTTTGACCAACCAATATGTTTTAAAACTGTTACAAAGTAATTTAATGTTCAAAGGGAGATAATGCTTGTGCAAATTTGAACATCATTTGTTTAATATTCGCGATCTTCTTGCAACTTTTTAATGATTTAGGATTTTAGTAACATTTGATCATGAAAAATCTATTTCTTTGGTTAAGAACTTCGACTTTACGTATAACTGATCATAAGTCCCGAGTCGACGTTGATCACTTTTCGAATACTAGTATTTCAAGAAATGTGAGATTTCTATTTTATCTGGCTGTGCATGTTCATAATTTTCCATGGTGCAAAACTAGTACACTAGTTTATGTAGAACTGTTTAAAGTCTCAAGACAAAATGTCGACTTGGAAAAAACGCGTTACAAGCCGGAAGAACAAAAGTCATTGTTAATCTTTAATTGTATTCTCTAGTTTCATTCCTAACAGTTTTTAACTGAAATAAAAGTGTTCTCCGCCATTTTAAAGCAATAGTATATATAATTACGTTTCAGAGCTAATGCAGATGATAAAATAACTTTGGTATTATAATATGACTAACTGTTTATGTGATACTGACATTATTCTATAACTAAAATATGATAGATATTTTCGTGACAGGAAATTGAAAGTTTCTCATATTTAAGCAAATTGCTTTTAGTAATATGTTTCGTGACATATAGTCCGACCTGGGACATAATAGGTAGACTTAAAAACAAATGTAAGTGTTACTATTTATTTTCCTTAATTCTTTTAAAAATCAATGTAAAAATGTAATGCTGTAATACATTTTTTCTGTCTAGGGTTTTTGAGGGTGTTTTTTTTTTTGTTATTTGGGGATTTTTTTTTTTTTGCGTCATATTTAAAAGATGTCTTGGAAATCCCTATAGTACCATGTGTATTTTATTTATACCGGTACACGGCAACACACTGATGGATATATCGAGCGGTCTATGGTCCAATCCAGCAACAATACCAATGAAGGTAATTTAAAAAGCCTGCCTCCACTTAAAAAATCGTCATAAGCTAGAACAATTACTTTTTTGGTCACTGAACTGTGGTGTGGATAACTCTGTAGAGTAAAATAGAATAAAATAAAATGGAATATTTCATTTTCCAAATTACAGGGCATGATTGAATCAAGTACAATGATTGAAGTAATTTAGTTAACATTAAATATATATACAATATAAAATAAAGAAGCCGTTTTTAGCTCGTGCATGTGTCTACACTTTTTACATGGTAACCCCGATTTGAAAACCACTTATAAATTCCATGCAGTCGGTAATCTATCTCCCTCCCTACACAGCTACTTTTGCTTAGGTACTATTTCTGTAATAAAAAATATGTAGTCCTGGAAATTTACTTTTAATATTTAGTACTATTTCTTTACTTTAAAATTATTGTAATATTTAGGTACTTGTATTTTACTTTACTTGATTTGTACTAAATATTTTGGTACAGAAATAATACAATATTCCATGTTTGAAAATCATAATTTTAAGAGATTTGAAATAGAAAACTTTCAAAATGCTGAAAATGTGACGGTAGTAACCAAAAATCTGTAGTACCTAAATTTCAAGTACAAATTAAGTACTGTAAAATACAGGTACCTAAATATTACAATTATTTTACAACTGTGTTAACAAAATAGTACTGAATATTAAAAGTAATTTTCCAGTACTTACAGATTTTTAGTACAGAAATAGTACCTATGCAAAAGTAGCTGTGTATAAATAAATTGGCTTGAACAAGATTCATTCTAGGCTTAGAGGTATATAAAACAGAATTATAAGTACTTAAAACAATGATGTTTGTGAAAACATCTTTACAGTATGTGTGGTTAAACTGCGGATGTTGTTGTGCGTCAGCACGGCATCTGGAAATAAACTTCAAATTAACGCACTTCCCCACTTGATTTAGTATGATGAGAGTTGTGATAGCTGCTGTATTTTATTTCAGTAACAAGTGTATATAATTTATCTATCTCAGGGCTATAACACAATTGTAATCCTTTTTTACAGCCCTCTGTACAAACAATCTATAACTCATATTCACAATCACGTTTCAAAATTCATAAATATTCATCCTTCATGGGAAATTGATATTTAATATCATGTTATACCATTTAGATATGTAAGAGCAATTCTTTATAAAAGTTTCATTATAGAAGAGTTTCTGAACACATGAACATTAATATTTTTTCTGAGCTGCGGGCAATGTGTGAAATGATACAGGTCAACATAAATCGGAGGGATAATATTTTACAACATTGTCTTAAAGGGATATTATGTCTCTGAAGTACACAATAAAATATGAACTAATAAAATGATAAAATGAAACATGTTAGTATAAATTCAGCTTGAGAAAACAGTTTGGTAAGTATTAAGCATGCTAGCTAAAATTCACTTTTCCAATTTTAAAACCACAAGTGTGACTAGGGAACAGAAATATATAGCCGCTCTTGGTCATCTTCCGACCGGCATTAAAATTCTTGCCAAAGTAGGGCATCCATTTAGATGTGCGAGATGTTTAGCAAGATGTACAAGTATATGCAGTTACGTCCGATGATAATTTAGTCGTTAAATCAAGACCGTTAAATCAAATGTCTCGTGTAGAGAATGTGCCGTGGCATGCTCTCTGCACGTTCAGAATTAAAATCTTTAAGCGGAGCGTAGGTTGCCTGTTGCAAAGCCAAACTTCTATCAATATCAAATATACCCTCATTTTTTCCAGTGGCAGTCCAAATTTCGTCGACCTTCATTCCGGACGGTCTATATATCAAGGACTTTACTATTGTATTTATGGTGAATTTGTCCTCGTCTCAAACATGCATAAAATACTTGCCACTGGACTATAAGCAACCAATAATCAATCGATCAATCAAATTTTTAGTGTTTTTGGATGAATTTCATAAAATAATATAGTTACACAGGTAATGGTATAAATGGATATAGCATTGTCCGTTTACATCTGTCTGATCTTTCACCAAACAGCAAGCTATTAATGGCAAAAAAAAACCTAGTACTATAAGTAGTATAAACCATTCAAACCCATTATACATTATGCACACCTGCATGAATGATGTTATTTGGTAGATTTAAAATACCGAATGTAAGGGGTATAAAAATGACATGTTTGCATGTCCGCCTGTACACAAGCGCCTGTAGTTTCAATAAAAACACGAACAGATGATGTGCTGTCATTTCAACCGATGATTGATGTTTTTCATGCGCGGATCCAGCCATTTTCAAATCCGTAAGAGGTCCCAACACACACAACTTATATACATTGGGGAATCCAACCATGTTTCACCATACAAAAGCATTAATTGTCAAACAAAAAGGGTGGTTCCAACCCCCGGAACACACCCCCTGATCTAGGCTACGATCTTCTAGACGGCGTGCACTTAGTTTACGACAACTGTAAAATATGCTTTTAAAAGTAGTTTTATACAACCGTGTTAAACATATATTTTAAATAAGGAGTTTTTTTATGATAAAATGATGAAAGCTAGACATTACAATCCTCATTATAAAGAGGTTATCAAAATTAAATCCTTAAAGTATGAAACGAACATGGAGAAAACGGTATATGTGAAACTTGTAACATTGAATAAGCATAAAATAGAGTTCTTGACCTGAAATTTGTTCAAATTCAACGTATTTTCCTGCATTTCCATACAATACATTTGTTTTTATTCGGACTAGGACGTCATACTAACTTCACATAAAAAAAAATCAAAATTGGTCATTGTGGATGAGTTTGCAATGTTGTTCGTTACAGTGGCTGATCCAGGGGGGGGGGGGGGTGTTCCGGGGGTTTGAACCCCCCTTTTTTTGGGCCGATCAATGCATTTGAATGGGAGCATATAGTTGGAACCCCCCCTTTTACTCTGGGTTGGGACCCCCCCCCCCTTTTAAAATGGCTGGATCCGCCACTGCGTTACATGTAAGAAGTAGTAATATGGAAGGATTAATATTAGAAAATAGAAGAATCGGTAAAAAAAGTGAACTTCCAAATGTGCATAATAAGAGGTTTAAAAAAAAATGCAAAATATGATTTATTTGATAGTTCAGGCTGAACACCTGATTTTTTTTTAATTTCCAGTTATTATCTTAATATAAAGAAATGACGTTTCAACGCTATGTTCTAAATAGGGTCCAAGACATAGTCGCTTATTATTTCAATTACACTGCTCTTTATAGCATATATTTGTTTAGATTTCCTGTATGTGCATTTGCTGTGCTTTGTTGTTCGAAAAAAAGAAATATGTTGAACGTTTATTTTTTAAAGTTATGTGATAAACTAGTTGTCCATTGTTTTTGGTACGCTTTTGTTTTCTGTGGGGAAAATATGCCGACGTCGTAATTAAAGTAATTGAACGACGTGACGTTTATGGACTCAGATTTGTGCTCGCCGCCCTTTTAATTAATTTTAACCCAACCGTCACTATCGTAACTTATGACTCGACTTATGATCATCGCGACAATTTGTTTTTAAATTAGAAAAACGTGATTAGAATTTATATTTTGTTATATTACTTATATAAATATTCAAAAAAATCTGTTTAAAATCTTTTCAGGTAGTATAATTTTGAAGGTTACGCCCGTAACAGGGACCAATCAACATTGTGTAACTGTGTACGGTGTGCTCGAATTGTTCACTGTGAAATTTGATTGCATTGTGATCTCGAATTATGGAAGGGGAGATAATACTGGCTTTTTGACACGCATGTCCACAAAGCAGGTCTTTCAGAATGTAAACAGTTGGAATATTAATAGATAATCTTATATTACATGTGTAAGACACTTTGCTACGTATGAGTTTTAAGTGTGACTTTCTATATTGAATACTAAATGTAAATACATTGAGTAATACTGTACACGACGGTAAGGAATGGTGTGTAGCTCTCGTTAATATGATACTGGGTCTGTCCTGCAGGTCTGTTGATTTAGCGTTATTCTACTACGATAAAGTTATTTGTTTATTTGATAGTATTTCTGTCAATATTTTGAACGGACTAATCGGACAAACTAAATTCCCTGTTTGTGAAATTATGGGGATGATGCAAAATATTTCCAGACACCTCATGAATGGACAGCTGATTGTCTACCATGTCTACAGGTCACATATATATATATATATATATAGAGAGAGAGAGAGAGAGAGAGAGAGACAATAGCAGTGCATTGACTTGACATATCAACAATATATGGATGCAGCTTAGAAACGGAGATATGTGAGGCTTTTCTGAGCTCCCCCCCTCCGATTCAGGCCGAATCCTAATATTGTTGATAATGATATGTCAAGTCAATTCACTATTATTGTCTTTATCTACATCTACATCATACGACGATCCATCAGCACATTGATGACTATACGTCGGCGCATCGCAAACAGACACTTAATAAAATATAATAACCAATGAGTGCAATAATTCAAAAATAATTGTGTGCAAAAACAAAACAAAAATTAACACATTTACATATTTACAAACAGGTTGGGTATCTAAATATACTGACTCTGGATCAGTATTTTAAACTGATCCAGGGAGTTGAACACTGATGACGTTTTGTGGAAGTGAATTCCACAGTACAACTGTGAATGGAAAGAAGCTGTACTTGAAGTAATCTGTTCTTGTGCTAAATGTTTGGTATTGTAATGAATTAGTGAATCTGGTGTTTTTGACTGACTGTGGTAAAAGGTAAAGGTTTGGGTCTACTGCAATGAGATGGTGTGAGATTTTGTACAGCATAGTTACTCGATTGATGTTTCTGCGAGTTTCAAGTGACTTCCAATGAAGATGGTCAATCATGGAAGTGACACTACTGGTGTTGTGGTACCTGTTGGTGACGTACAATGTAGCGTGCTGCCCTTCTTTGTACTTTTTCAATGTTGTTTTTAGCTCACCTGACCTGAAAGGTCAAGTGAGCTTTTCTCATCACTTGGCGTCCGTCGTCCTGCGTCCGTCGTCCGTCGTCTGTAAACTTTTACAAAAATCTTCTCCTCTGAAACTACTGGGCCAAATTCTACCAAACTTGGCCACAATCATCCTTGGGGTATCTAGTTTAAAAAATGTGTGGCGTGACCCATCAAACCAACCAAGATGGCCGCCATGGCTAAAAATAGAACATAGGGGTAAAATGCAGTTTTTGGCTTATAACTCAAAAACCAAAGCATTTAGAGCAAATCTGACATGGGGTAAAATGGTTGATCAGGTGAAGATCTATCTGCCCTGAAATTTTCAGACGAATAGGACAACCTGTTGTTGGGTTGCTGCCTGTGAAATGGTTATTTTAAGGAAATTTTGCAGTTTTTGGTTATTATCTTGAATACTATTATAGATAGAGATAAACTGTAAACAGCAATAATGTTCAGCAAAGTAAGACCTACAAATAAGTCAACATGACCAAAATTGTCAGTTGACCCCTTAAGGAGTTATTGCCCTTTATAGTCAATTTTTAACAACTTTTTGTCATTTTTTGTAACTTTTCTAAAAATCTTCTTCTCCAAAACTACTTTGCCAAATTTAACCAAACTTGGCCACAATTATCATTGTGGTTTATAGTTGTAAAAAATGTGTCCGATGACCCAGCCTACCAAACAAAATGGCCGACATGGCTAAAATTAGAACATAGTGGTAAAATGCAGTTATTGCTTTATATCTTTGAAACTAAGACATTTAGGGCAAATCTTTCAAGATTTAAATGTCCATCAGAATAAGATATATCCCCTCACAAATTTTGAGTTGAATCGGACAACCTGTTGTTTGGTTGCTGCCCTAAAATTGGTGATTTTAAGGAAATTTTGCAGTTTTTGGTTATTATCTTGAATACTATTATAGATAGAGATAAACTGTAAACAGCAATAATGTTCAGCAAAGTAAGATCTACAAATAAGTCAGCATGATCAAAATTGTTAGAGGACCCCTTAAGGAGTTATTGCCCTTTATAGTCAATATTGAACAACTTTTCGTCATTTTTGTAACTTGTATAAAAATCTTTTCTAAAACGACTTGGCCAAATTTAACCAAACTTGGCTACAATCATAATACTAGGGTATCTATTTAAAAAAAAAGTGTCTAATGACCCCACCTACCAACGAAGATGGCCGACATCAGTAAACACATTAACAGGTGAGCGACACAGGCTCTTGAGAGCCTCTAGTTTTGTTTTTTGGGTGTGAGGTGACCAAACTGAAGAGCAGTATTCTAAATTCGAACGTACCATGGATTTGTATGCTAAACTTTTTGTTTCTTCCTGGTTTATTTTTAAGTTTCTTTTAAGAAAGCCTAAGATTTTATTTGCTTTTGCAGTAATGTTGTTGATATGTGTGTCCCAAGACATGTTGTGAGAAAGGGTGATACCGAGATATTTTGCAGTGCTGACGGATTCTAAAATGTGGCCTTTTAATACGTAGTCATGTTTGAATGGTGACTGTGATCTTGTCACAGTGAGAGAGTTGCATTTTTCTGGATGGAATTGCATACCCCAAGTTTGTTCCCATTTGGCTAGGCAGTTTAGGTCATTTTGTAGTATGGTACAATCTTGGTGGTTTGTAATGTTTCTGTATAAGATACTATCATCTACAAACAAGCGTGTTTTTGATGTTACTGCTGCAGGTAGGTCATTAATGAAGATGAGAAAAATTAGAGGACCCAAGACTGAGCCTTGGGGCACCCCACTTACCACAGGCATTTGACTAGATACCTCTCCGTCAAGGGCAACCTGTTGCTTTCTGTTATTAAGGAAGGCTGATACCCAATTCCAGGTATTTCCCCTTATGCCATAGTTATCCATCTTCCTTAATAATTTTTTGTGAGGTACCTTGTCAAATGCCTTGGAATAGTCTAAAATAATAAGATCCGTTTGTACGCCATGATGGAGGTTACTAAGTAGTTCATGACTTAAAGTTAGTAGCTGTGTTTCACAGCTGCGTTTAGATCTGAAGCCATGCTGATTATCCACAAGAATGTTATGTGTGTCCAGATGTTTCAGTATGTTACTTACAACAATGTGTTCAAGCAGTTTGCAGCAAATGCAGGTTAGGGAGACAGGTCTGTAGTTACTGGCTAGGTAGTTTTAGCCTTTTTAAAAAATAGGGATCACGTTTGCCTGTCTCAAGTCTGTTGGTACATCTCCTTTCAAGAAAGATGTATTGAAAATGAAAGCGAGATGTGGTGCAAATTCAGGTGCAAATTGTTTAAGAATGCGTGCTGGTATTTCGTCTGGCCCTGTAGCTTTTGATCGATCAAGATTTTTCAAAAGTTTTCTATGCCATTTGGTGTAACATGTATTTCGGCCATAGATGGAAAGTTGTCTGATAGAGTTGGTATTTGTTCTTTATCATTTTCAGGTGTAAAAACAGAGTGGTATTGTTTATTGAGAATTTCAGCTTTTTGTTTTGTGTCGTCTATCAGCATACCCTCAGATCTTAATGGTGCAACTCCCGAACTGTCTTTTTTGGTGGACCTAATATAATTCCAAAATTTTTTCTGTTTTTGCGAGATTTGTAAGCATTCGTCGTAACAAATGATGTTTTCCAGATATGTCCAATAAGCTTTTCTTGTCTCTTTCTAAAGCAGTTTTTTTGTTTCCCTGTACTGTTTATTAATTTTACTTTGCGAGTCTGTTTTCATTTTTTTGAATAATTTGTTCCTTTTTCTAATCAGTGACTTTATTTCTTTATTGATCCATGGTAGTTTTTGTTTGGTGTTATTTATCATTTTAGTTGGGATTGACCCTCCATGGTTAACGTTTTTAATACGTTTGTTTTGAAATTATCTTAAAGTTCGTCCATTGTAAGATTTTCTAGGTTTGTAATATCATTAAGATGTATGTTATTTAGTTTTTCTTTAATTTGTTCAGTATTTGCTTTTTTGTATAGGAAAACTTTTCTAGGTGTTCTTTTTGCTCTTCTAGGTTTTAAGTTTGATTCAATATAAACAATTTCGTGATCAGAAATTCCGGGAATGACTTCAGTTTTATTTACTAGAGAGCTGTTATTAGTAAAAAAGAGATCAAGTGTGGACTGTGATGTTTCTGTGTAATGTGTTGGTTTTGTTACGACTTGTTCCAAATAGTTGTCTTGGCATATGTCTATAAGTTGTTGACATTGTTTTGAGTTGTATGCCTTCTGTTTTATAGAGTAGTTGTTCCAATCAATTCCTCCAAGTCTTTATACTGCAATCTAGAAGAAGAAAAATATTTTCAGTTGTTGTTCAATGTGTTAATGTTGTTTAGTTGATTAATTTGGGGAAAAAAATCCCTCTTTAAAAAGTCCACCTTCAGGCGGAGAATTATACAACACAATGAAATGTACATCGACTGTTGAAACGGACACAATCGATTGTGAACAAATTTGTTTGAATGGACCAAAATATCAACGCTAAGAATAGAATAGAATAGAATATTTTTTTATTTCCCAAATTCTAAAAACTAAAACATCACATACATAACATAATCTTTAAAAAAAATAATTCAGATAGCATAACACCTTGTCACATTCAAGAAATATAGCATCACATTACCATGAATGCTTAAAGGTCTGGGTGAGAACACTGAAAATGATATACAAATGGATGAAAATTATATATATGTCTGTTAGTTACTACATTTTGAAAAAGAAAGAGTAAGGATTCGTTAATAATATGTTCAAAATTTTAACTTATATGTAGCTTGTATTTTCAAATTAAAGATTTATTTCTTCATATTCATTGAGATGGTTTTATATTTTTTTCAGTGGATAATACATGTACATGTAGTTCCTGAGATTCATGCATAGAGAAATGATTCGTTAGAGACAGTGCTTGAACAGATTGATTAATAGAGGCAGTGTTGGAGCAAGTTAATTGATAGAGGCAGTGGTTGAACAAGTGATAAGATTTAAAGAATTCTTTCATCCATAATGACCAAGCTGTTTCTACAAATATGGAAGAATTCATGACCATACTGTTTTCTAAAACAGTCTTTTGTAGCATATGGTTTCATATAATTCAGCTAGAAGTAACATAAAAAATAACCAAGATGATGTTTAAAAGATTTTGGGAGCGACTGAAGACAAATTATCTAAGAGGGTCACCACTTCATCGTGTGGGACGAACTAAAACTTTAGTTTCAGCAATTGTTTGTTTAAGTTTTCTGCTGTTTATTGCTTTTACATATCATTTTCTTAATTCAAGTCCAGTGCACCGAATCGCTAACCCACCAGAACCTGCCATAACATGCCGAATGAACAACCTTCAGAAATCTATGTTCACACCGAAGGATCACACTTCAAAAGAAAGACTTCATATAGGTGCTAGAGTTTTAGTTTTTGTGGAATCTCAATATTCTAAAGCAGCCAAACAAATAACCAGTTCTCTGCAGTATGCTCGTATTGATTATAAATTAGAAAACACAGGTCACAATTTACCTACTCTTACCCATTCCGATAAAGGACGATTTGCTGTAATTATTTTTGAAAGTCTTGAAGCTTATGTCAACATGGATAATTGGAACCGACAGTTGTTAGATAAATATTGTCAAGATTATAAAGTTGGAATGATAATTTTTGTACACTCTGCTGATGAGTACGGTATTGAAAAAGAAAAAGTACCAGGTTTGCCATTGATATTAAGATATAATGTTGCCGTTAAAGATTATCGATTAAATGCATTTACAGATATATGGCGAATAACAAAACCAGGAGAAACAGTTTTAGATAATATTGAAGAAGATGATTGGGTTGTGTTTGAGTATAATCATTCGACCTATGAACCTTTGTCTTACGCAAAACTAGCACCACCGCCATACTTAAATTCTCGTTACATACCTGACAATTCTACAGTTGTATGCGCTTTGCTAGATCGTGGAACATTAGATGGTATACAGAGAATATTTTTTGGTAATGATTTAAGTTTCTGGGTACATCAGATGATATTTATTGATGGTATATCATATTTATCACATGGCAAGCTGAGTTTTGATTTAGAACGATACATTCTAGTGGATGTTGATGACATATTTGTTGGAATAACAGGAACGAGAATGACAGCAGAAGATGTAGAGGTAAAAAAGTTTTATTTTTTAGGATGAAAACTATTAGAAATATAAAAAAAAGCTCAGCATTCATGACCATTATACTAAAGTTTATATTTTAAAATTTTGTATAAACTTTTGGGGTGCTGTATCAATGACATTTTACTCACCTTGCTTTTTCTTTTTCTTCATTTATATTTATTTTGCTTATAGAGTTCCAAGCTAAATTTAAGATTTTTGATTAGTACTGGTTAAAACTAGTGTGTTTTATTGGCTAAATACTGTGAAAGTACTTTAATTTGTGGGTATCAATTTTCGTGGTTTGAGCAATATTTACATGTTCGTGGGTTTTTAAATTCGTGGATTTAAGTTTTCTATGAAAAAAAAATTGGAAAAATTGAAGCCATTAGAAACGAAGGTTACAAA
This sequence comes from Mytilus edulis, assembly GCF_963676685.1. Classification (NCBI taxonomy): domain Eukaryota; kingdom Metazoa; phylum Mollusca; class Bivalvia; order Mytilida; family Mytilidae; genus Mytilus; species Mytilus edulis. Next base: position 26,629,919 of record NC_092352.1, on the reverse strand, counting down.
TTGTCTGTCTTGAAGGAAATGCAAAGTAAACATTGACCTGTCTAAATCGTTGTGACCACACTAATTAACCTATAGATAGAGTGATAAACATATTAAACATAAACAAATGCTATATATGTATCAGAAGTCAAACCTACATGGGGATATTTCCTTGTCTTAATTTTGACAATGGTCATTTTATTTCGTTGGACACTTAAATTCGTGGATAAAGTCATCCACGAAAACCACGAAAATTGGTTCCCCACGAACAAAAGTACTTTCACAGTATATATTGTATGTATAAATAAGTGGGTGAAAATTCAGATTTGTTAGATCTCCTCGGACATTTCAGAGTCATTTTTCATTGTATTGATTTTCAAAGATTAGATTTACATCTGCACACATTTCTATCACCAACATGAAGATGAAAAATAATTAAGAATTTCTTTTTAGGCTATGGCAAAGACTCAGGAAAGACTACAAAAGGAAGTCAGTAACTTCCATTTTAATCTAGGGTTTTCTGGTTGGTTTTATCAACATGGAACTTCTTTAGAAAATGCAGGCGATCAAAAGATACTAGGTAGGTTAAACCAATGCATGGAACCAACATGGAACTCAGTATACCTTAGACTAGTGATCTCAATCAAAATATGAGGTTCTACTCATCCATCTAAATTATCATGCATTTGTATTATGTTTTATAAGAAGAAGCTCTTATTAAGACAGTACATTGCCTTTACATTTCAATAACAGGGGATGCCAATCATTATCATGATTAAGTTAATTTTACTTATACAAACACATCCCATTTGAAATCCTAAAGTCTAAATCAAGCCCTGTTCTAAATCTCTCCTGTAGATATATTAATTCAATTTATATTTTAACTTTTGTCTTAAGAGCTACCTAAAACTCTCTGGTATTTGTAATAAAGATGGTGTATGTGAAAATAAGAAAACAGGAATTTTAAGGTAGCTGTACACTGCAGAAAATAATTGATGCTTACATTCCTTGTGGTGGAGTAATGCATCTACATCTCCAGCGAGTCTTGAAAATATGACCATGTTTTTGTGTTTAAAACAATCTTTCAATTGTATTTTTGTGTTTCAGAGTACAGAAATAAGTTCTGGTGGTTTGGTCATATGTGGCGACATGAACAAGGACACAAGTTTGACCAAGCTAAATTAGAAACTTCTATGATTAAAAATTACCAATTTGCAAAAGTGAGTAACATATGTTTATTAACAAACTGCTTTTTCATTCAAAATAAAGAACAACTGTTTACTTTGATTACTCTATTTTCTAAAATTTTCTTTTGATCTTTATATATGATAAATTTATAGACTATCAACATTCTTTCAAAAACTATGATGTAGTTTGGAGAACAATCAATAATTAATAAGAAATGGTAAAGAACTGAGATGTTTATGTAAGAAAGATTATCAAAAAGACTATCAACAAAAACTATTTAGGGTTCAAACTTTAAACCATCAGTTTGTTAATGGCAAACCATTATTAATGAGTAAACAATTGAGTTTTTTTATTTTCAGGAACACGATATACCAGTGATGCATCAGTATGCTGTGGCTCCCCATCATTCTGGTGTGTACCCTGTACATGAACCACTCTACCAGGCATGGAAAAATGTGTGGGATATACGAGTAACCAGTACAGAGGAATATCCTCGACTTTATCCTTCATGGAAGAGGCGTGGATTCATTCATAAAAGGGTTATGGTTAGTAAAATGCTAAGAAAAGAATTGATATCATTAAACATGCTCCATATGAACTATTCATTGCATTTTATGGTCATGTTGATATAATATAGCTGCATTCTTCTACAAATGTTCTACAAATAGAAACACTTTATTAAACCAATCATAATCCTATTAATAGCATGTTGCTTATAGATTATTGTTTGTCATCTCAATGAGATTACTTTATTGGCTTGAGCCCGTATGGTTTGAATATTCATATTCCTTCTAAGTTTGAGGAACCTGATCTACACATTATTGCATTCAACACATTACTTCAGTCTGGATTATAAGAAATATGAAATGTAATTAATTTGATGAAAGTAAGGTAAACATCTGTGACTATTAGTATTTAATGTTTTTTTTTATGATTTTGATGTGATATAGTTTTTCTTGATTATGAATTTTACTTATATTCTATTATACTTTTCAGGTGCTACCTCGTCAAACATGTGGTCTGTTTACTAAAACATTATACATTGATACTTATCCTGGTGGTAGGAAAAAGTTAGATGACAGTATACAAGGGGGAGAACTCTTCAAAACATTCCTATACAATCCTGTAAGTAACATACAGTATACAAGGGGGAGAACTCTTCAAAACATTCCTAACAAACCTGTAAGTAACATACAGTATACAAGGGGGAGAACTCTTCCAAACATTCCTATACAATCCTGTAAGTAACATACAGTATACAAGGGGGAGAACTCTTCAAAACATTCCTAACAAACCTGTAAGTAACATACAGTATACAAGGGGGAGAACTCTTCAAAACATTCCTATACAATCCTGTAAGTAACACAGTATACAAGGGGGAGAACTCTTCAAAACATTCCTATACAATCCTGTAAGTAGCATACAGTATACAAGGGGGAGAACTCTTCTAAACATTCCTGTACAAACCTGTAAGTAACACAGTCTACAAGGGGGAGAACTCTTCAAAACATTCCTATACAATCCCGTAAGTAACACAGTCTACAAGGGGGAGAACTCTTCAAAACATTCCTAACAAACCTGTAAGTAACATACAGTATACAAGGGGGAGAACTCTTCAAAACATTCCTATACAATCCTGTAAGTAGCATACAGTATACAAGGGGGAGAACTCTTCTAAACATTCCTATACAAACCTGTAAGTAACACAGTCTACAAGGGGGAGAACTCTTCAAAACATTCCTATACAATCCTGTAAGTAACACAGTCTACAAGGGGGAGAACTCTTCAAAACATTCCTAACAAACCTGTAAGTAACATACAGTATACAAGGGGGAGAACTCTTCAAAACATTCCTATACAATCCTGTAAGTAACATACAGTCTACAAAGGGGAGAACTCTTCAAAACATTCCTATACAATCCTGTAAGTAACATACAGTATACAAGGGGGAGAACTCTTCTAAACACTCCTAACAAACCTGTAAGTAACACAGTATACAAGGGGGAGAACTCTTCAAAACATTCCTAACAAACCTGTAAGTAACACAGTATACAAGGGGGAGAACTCTTCCAAACATTCCTATACAATCCTGTAAGTAACATACAGTATAGAAGGGGGAGAACTCTTCTAAACATTCCTATACAATCCTGTAAGTAACATTCAGTATACAAGGGGGAGAACTCTTCAAAACATTCCTACACAATCCTGTAAGTAACATACAGTATACAAGGGGGAGAACTCTTCTAAACACTCCTAACAAACCTGTAAGTAACACAGTATACAAGGGGGAGAACTCTTCAAAACATTCCTAACAAACCTGTAAGTAACACAGTATACAAGGGGGAGAACTCTTCCAAACATTCCTAACAATCCTGTAAGTAACATACAGTATACAAGGGGGAGAACTCTTCTAAACACTCCTAACAAACCTGTAAGTAACATACAGTATACAAGGGGGAGAACTCTTCCAAACATTCCTAACAAACCTGTAAGTAACATACAGTATACAAGGGGGAGAACTCTTCTAAACACTCCTATACAATCCTGTAAGTAACATACAGTATACAAGGGGGAGAACTCTTCTAAACACTCCTAACAAACCTGTAAGTAACATACAGTATACAAGGGGGAGAACTCTTCAAAACATTCCTATACAATCCTGTAAGTAACATACAGTATACAAGGGGGAGAACTCTTCTAAACACTCCTAACAAACCTGTAAGTAACACAGTATACAAGGGGGAGAACTCTTCAAAACATTCCTATACAATCCTGTAAGTAACATACAGTATACAAGGGGGAGAACTCTTCCAAACATTCCTAACAAACCTGTAAGTAACACAGTATACAAGGGGGAGAACTCTTCAAAACATTCCTATACAATCCTGTAAGCTACATTATTTTTAGATACATCAGAATTTAAGAGACTCACAGAATGTCATCATAGTTCACCTGTTACTGAACTATCATTATGCCCCAAAAATATTTTTCGTTTAAGGTTTCTAATTCAACCCTTACACTTATATATAAATTTCTTCTCCATAAACTTTTGTATCAACACATCAGTTGTTGTAACTGGTAACTTATTTTATTGTGGTATGTGACAGATTTTATCAAAAATTCTGTTATTGTCAGATAAAAAATGGCAAAAATATGCAATATTTGAAACAGATTTAGTGAAGACATGATTTTCGAGGCATGAGACAAAAAAAAGTTAATGTCGTGGAAATATTTTTAAAGTATTAATATCTGTGACAATCATGAATATACCAGTGCATATTTGCATTATATTAAATACATCAAGTCCTAAATAAACAGTTATTTCTTACTTTTTTTAAATTAAATTATATGACTTTAGATTACTTTTTATTGTAGATAAACATTTACATGACTCATATGGGTAATTATGCAAATGACAGACTAGCATTGTATACATTTGAAAGTGTAATCAAATTTGTTAAATGTTGGACAAATCTGAAGCTAAAACAGGTTACACCATTAGAAATGGGCATTAAATATTTTGAGATGTATCCTGAAGACAAAGAACCAGTTTGGCAGGTAAGAACTGTGGAAATTGTGTATAACCTTGACTGGAGTCAGTGCTAGAATTAAATGATGTTGTTGCAGGTATCTAGATAAGAGTCATTGACCCTAGAGAATATTATATGGTTTTAATGCCACTGTGATTTTTTAAAGAAAAATTTGCATATGATCTGTTTTTCACCTTGTTAATTCAAATATGTAATATGAAATACTTTTTAAAGATAAATGCTTTTGCAATTTCAGACCTTTACTAAAAATTTGATTTCTTGGACATTTCTATTCATTCACCTATTTGTTTCAAAAGATAAACTCAAGCAGATGTTTGTAAAACCATTTGGAAAGTATTCTTTACATAAGGATTCTCTAAATTTGTGTTACAGTTCCTCAGAAATAAATTATTTCTATTCAATTTTCATGATTTAAGAAAGTGATGAAAAGGGTGTGGGTTTTATACATAAATGCATAATATACATTGACAGTTATGGTAAACTTCTCCAATATGTATTAAAAATAATTGAATGAACTTCACAGTTTCAGTTTTCTTCAAAGTCAGATTGGTTTTTAAGTCTGAAAGGCCTTAAAGATATATTATGATTTATAGAATTGGATACTTTTAAAAAGCATTCAATTATGTTCAGTCAATATTCTTTTATCTGTGTCATTCCTTTACATCTCTTTCCAGGATCCATGTGTATATAAAAGACATTTACAGATCTGGTCTGCTAACAAAAGCTGTGATAGACTGCCAAAATTCCTGGTTGTTGGTCCTCAGAAAACAGGTACTATTACTCATACACTTGTAATAGATGTGGTATTAGACTTTTCAGTATCAATGATCATATTCATGCAGATTTTTATGCCCCTGCTGTAGAAGAGGGGGCCTTAAGTTATACCCTTGTTGGTCTACGTCCCAAAGTTGGTTTCTGTTCTCTAACTTCAGTTTGACTCAACTAAATATTTTGAAACTGATATACAATGCTCATTATCACTAAATACGGATAAAGTTTGAATTTTGGGGCGTCACTTTAACTGTTCTAGAGTAATGCCCCTTTACAAATGAAAAAATGCTGAATTGTTTAGTTTCCGTTCTCCAACTTTAATTTCCTCAACCAAATGCTATAAAACTTATACACAATGCTCATTATCACTACAGATAAAGTTTGAATTTTGGGGCGTCACTTTAACTGTTCTAGAGTAATGCCCCTTTACAAATGAAAAAATGCTGAATTGTTTAGTTTCTGTTCTCTAACTTTAGTTTGTCTCCACTAAATGCAATGAAACTTATACACAATGCTTACAAACACAAAATACAGATCAAGTTTGAATTTTGGAAACGTCACTTAAACCTTTTTTGAGAAATGCCCCTTCACAAATAGAAACATTGCTGAATTTTTGTTTCCTTTTTCTAACTTAAGTTTGCTTTAACTAAATGCCACGCAACTTGTACACAATGCTTATTACCACAAAATACAGATCATGTTTAAATTTTGGGGTTGTCACTAAATTTTCTAGAGTTATGCCACTTTATAAATGAAAAAAAATGCTGAATATTTTGTTTCCGTTCTCTAAATTAAGTTTGCATCAACCAAAATTTATGAAACTTATACACAATACTTGCTACCACAAAACTTACATCAATTACGAATTTGGGTAGGGTCACTTTTACTGTTCTTCAGTTATGTCCCTTTATATGATATGCAATGTCCCATGGACACATTCCCCATTTATTTTTTTAGATGTTCCTGATTGTGACTTTATAGTATATTTTATGCTCAAATGTTATTCATACCCCCAACAAATGAATTTTTAGGTGGTTGTAATATATTTATGTGAAATTCACAATTGTATCCCAAAAGGTTGATAGCATTTGATATTAGAACAAATAATTTAACAAGATGAATAAATTGAAATATGCAACTTTGAACAAAACCGTTTTCAGGTCAGTTGTGCATTGAACTATACAGTTCATGCATCCACCATTCTCTGTAAATTTACGATTCTTCCATTTCTGTGGTGATAATATTGGTTAGAGAATCTTCTTTTCTGTCTTACAGTACAGCAATCTTATACACATATTTAAATCAGTTTAGTGAAGCTTTTTACATACAAAGTTAAGAATATGATGTTATACATGAACCATTATAAAAGTTACATTATATTTTGCTCGAACTCAAATTACTTCATAGATTGATGATTATTTAACTTTATCTTCTGTATTGATATTTCAATCTCCAGGTACAACAGCTTTATACAAATTCCTGCAGATACACCCAGCAATATTAGCAAACTACAACAGTCCTGATACATTTGAAGAAGTACAGTTTTTTAATGGTAATAATTACCACAAAGGCATTGATTGGTAAGTACTCTATGACATGTAAAAAGTAAAATCACAAAAAATACTGAACTTCGAGGAAAATTCAAAACGGAAAGTCCCTAATCAAATGTCAAAATCAGAAGCTCAAACACATCAAACAACTGTCATATTCCTGACTTGGTACAGGCATTTTCTTATGTAGAAAATGGTGGCTTGAGCCTGGTTTTATAGCTAGCTAAACCTCTCAATCACATCAAATTATAAATTATAAATAAATGTACTTTCTGCACACTGTAGTTTTTAATGTCACTTTTCATTATCTGATTTGGATTATTTGGAGAATATTATAAAAAGATTTTCAAATGATCTTTCTGTTGTACATATCAGTTTTATGTTAATACTTCTACTCCCCATTTAAATCCATGGTCAGTTAAACTCTAACAAATTTATAACAGAAAACTTATCTTTTTAGCATGTCTGTTCTCAATTTACTGAATAAATCTTGCTTGAAAAATAAAACCAATATTTCTTTTTCAGGTATATGGAGTTTTTCCCTGTACCTGGCAACGCTACCTCTGATTTCTTGTTTGAGAAAAGTGCTAATTATTTTGATGGGGAATTAGTTCCATATAGAGTTCATTCATTACTGCCAAAAATAAAAATTATTTGTATACTCATAGATCCTGCCAAAAGGGCATATTCATGGTATCAGGTAAGTTATGTTTAGATGTGATATTGATAAATGACTTTCTTTTTAAGACGTTAAAAGTGCAAAATGGGATTAATATTAAGCAATAGCTTACATTACATTTTTGGAAAATGACGCAGTCATTGTTCCATTACTGCCGACCTGAACTTCATTACATTTCTCTGCCTACCGCGCTTGGTTTCGTATTTACTATTTTCCATACAAACTGGAATCTGCTTGTGTTATCATTATGCATGATCATTGTGTAGTTATCAGCCAGGAACCAGTTTACACTCGGTTTCATATTTACTAACTGGTTTCTGCTTGTATTCCATTACACTCGAACAAAGTGTTGTAGTTTGACGGGAACCAGTTTAGAATTTGTAAACTACAAAACGTAATCAGTTATTGTTCATTCCGTTTTGGTGTTTCATACCGACTTAAATGGTTTGAATAAGCTTAAGACCCTTCAAACATTAATGTGATAGGTATATTAAAGACTGTTTTACAAAAGGATGGAACTGTTTTACTTTCAAAGTCGTACTATAGTGTTATCTGTCATGTACGGATTTCCACTCTCACCGGTTATTTTCTTCTTTTACACGTGCTTTTGAAACTTCCTGTTTAAACATCGCAAGTTTCAAAATTGTTATTTGAGTGAATTAAACTTATTTTTACAATCATGAAGTGTTCCAGAATCATTTTCAAGCAGTTTCTTCTTCTCTTTGATGATGGAAAATAGGTTTTCTCAAGAAAATACCGCAAACGATCGCAGAGGAATTGAAACGTACAAGTCAAGTCGGCACCTGGTTAAATTGGCATATAGGCAAATCGGCACCTATTTGACGTCAATTCGGCATCCAATAATATTTGTTATAATATTTTCTATTCAATTAATTAATAACTGTTACCAAGTACATAGTGAATATGTTGTTGTGTATTTAGGTAAACAAGGAAACCAAACTGAATATGTTGTTGTGTATAAAGGTAAACAACGAAGCCCTTACCCAACTGTTGTTTTAACAATTAGACAATTATTAAAATAAAATGGAAAACTATGAGTCCCTTTCAATAAATCAAACTTTCATGCCAAATAATTAGCAAATTTAAGGTGGTTTTTTTTCCAGTAAAGTTTAAACAGCATTAAACCAACAATCCTGTAAAATGCTCAACTGGTTAAAATAATGCATAAAAATATCCAATATCTCATGTATTAGTCCAAATAATTATGACGTCTGGCAAGGATATTTTATTTTTTTTCTGGGACGCCTTCCTACTACGTTCGTAGGAAGGCGTCTCAGAAAATAATTAACATAGCCTTGCGGTCATAGGAAGGTGTCCCAGAATAAAATTAAAAAAGCCTTGCCAGACGTAATAATTATTTGGACTACTCATATATATATCATTAAAAATACACCAAAAAAGTCATTTAGTTGAGAAAAATAAATATATACAAAATGTACATGAACACCCAAAAATGTGAAAGTTAGTATTTAACTCTTTTTGCTTAAATACTGAAAAAAATTCTGGCAACCCCTTTCTTATTTTTACTCTTTTTGCTTAAAATACTGTTAAAAACATATTTAACATGGGTGATGAATTGACTATATCAGGTGTCGATTTAACCAGGTGTGCTGATTTGTCCAGGTGCCAATTTAACCAGGTGCCGGTTTGACTAGAATTCTTTGACAAATGTTTGAAATTACCTGAGTTTCATTAGACTTTTGATAACATTAACAAAAAGATTATTTACTTAATATTTTGTGGGAGTAAGGGGTTCAGACTGTGGTATCAGGTCTGTTCGCGCCCAATACACTTTCGCACCCTACACGTTCGCACCCAAGGTCCGTTCGCACTCTACTCATTCGCGCCCAATTTTAATTCAAATTCAACTTGAATAATTGGAAAATCATGATTGTTGTTTTAAATTGCTTTGGTATAAATACTGAATGTATTTATAGCTTGGTATGAGTAAAACATTGAAGATTTTAAAGAAAAAACACAAAATATAATTGTTTTTAACAGCTTGGTCTTTTTGATCTGAAACAACATAGCAATAAAATATAGGAACCAAAATATAGCAATCCACTATTATAACCAAAACATGATAAATTTATTCAACACACAGAAAAAAACATAGTCAGAATCTCACTTCATTTTGTAACAAGCCAATGAAACAAAGTTATAGCAATACACTAACCAAAACATGATTAAGAGTTATTCAACACAAAATAATACGTTGACAAAATACCACTTTATTTAGAAAGGATTATTATTATTTTTAACAATACCCTATCCAAAACATGATTAAGATTTATTCAACACTTTATTTTGAGACAATGACAACAATTATACTTATAAGAAAACACTTGCTTACAGAATTATTAAACACAAAACCAATTAAGATTGGGTGCGAACATGTAGGGTGTGAAAGTGAAAGGGGGCGAACATGAGTAGGCGCAAACATGAATGGGCGCGAACGGACCCGGATTCAGACTATGTACCAGTGAGAAATATACAAGCCTTTCTACGGTATTTATTTGTACAATTCAGGTAGTCTTGACCTATTCATTTGTCTTTAAAAAAACAGCCAGTTGTCACCTTCACTTCACACACACACATATACAAATATCAATTATATGCTTAGGAGACATGTTGCATTGTTAAACTAATTAAGGTATGTGAAAATCAAGACTTGCATTAAAACTATCCCAATATAAGAGACAGTGGCGTCATTTTTCCTCAGAGCTTTCAGCTCTTTGATTTTAGTACAGATTTAAGTAGTGATTCTTTTGCAATATTTTTGGTTTTTAATTTTCAGTACGCCAGAAAATCACAAAATCAGTATCAAAGGTTAATACTAATACTTTCACAAAGAAACATCATCGACTTTGGTCAACTTGTGTCTAAATATTTTTTTCTAAATATATGTTTTCCATAACATGATGGGTGCCTCTCAACTCTTTACATTCAATACTGAGTGGTCAGTCCCAATTGTTCTGTTATAATTCATTTTGCAAGAATAAGCATGTTGTTTTTTACATCTTGATTACACTGTTGTGACACTTTATCTTCATATTATTTTAAAGTGAAAACAATCAACTTTGGTAAAATCCTTTCTCAGAATTTTATATTTCTTAGATAATTTAAAATCTATCATTATGTTTCTTATAACAGGAATGCAACTGTTTTAGATTTTCCCATCAAAATTGATTAAAAGAATTTATATGTACTGCATCTAGTAAATGTTTCAATTGTGAATTTTCCTTTTCTTACAGCATATGCAAGCTCATGGTGATCACATAGCAGGCAACTATACATTTCATGAGATCATCACTGCTCCAGACAGTGCTCCTAGGAAAGTGAGAGAATTACGCAATAGGTCACTCATACCAGGAATATACGTTCAGCATTTACAAAAATGGTTAGAATTTTTCCCCTCCAGACAGGTTAGTGAAATTATTTAGTTAAAGATGCAAACAATCACCATATGGTAAAAACTGACTGTAAGGATATTGATTAATTGTTATGATTTAGCAGCACTTTCCTGACATATTATTATGGTATTATTATCATGTTAATGGGTTTTACCTGAATGTATTGAGAAATATGTCCTTCAGCAGGTAAAAAAACAATCACTCACAGCAAAACTTTACTCAACCTAACCATTTTTGTATTGTTTGTGACAAAAGACATTGACAGATGACATGTATATGTACTCTCTCATAACCATGAATTTATATATTTTTATCTACTAAATGTTTTTGCCAAATATTCAATAATTGATATAAAGGGATACTTAGATGAAGTTGCAGATTGAATAAATTTTTAACAGTAAAATGGCAATGAAATTGATTGATTTAGTTTGTAAAAAAAAGAGGAATTTATTAATCAGTACGATGTATATGGTTAGATTGTAGATAAGAGTACTAATCCATGTCAATTATTTTTTTAGATTTTTATAATTGATGGAGGTCGCTTAAAAAGTAATCCAGTAGCTGTAATGCACAATGTCCAAAGATTTTTACATATAGAACCGCATTATGATTATAATGACTATTTAAGGTAGGTAGAGCAGAAGAAAATGGTTATATCCAAATGTTTTCTATTCCTGTCACAGTTTTAAAACAACTGACAAGTATGAGCTGCTAGGATAAAACTTAATTTGATTTTGGATTCTTCATGAAAAATTTATATTCAAAGATACCTTTTGAAATCATTACAGAAATGACTGTAGTTTGGTATAAGGGGAAATAATTAAATATTGCCAAATGAAACCAAATTTATTTAATTTTTTTAACAGGTTTGATTCAAAGAAAGGATTTTTCTGCCAAGTTTCATCAACCAACAAAAGTGATTGCTTGGGTCGCAGCAAAGGTCGGCATTACCCTCCAATGAACGAAACATCAGTGGAATTCTTAAAACAGTTTTACAGAAAAAATAATGTAGCATTATCCAAACTTCTAAGTAAACACAAGTATAGGATACCAGACTGGTTAGAAACAGAATTAAGTGATTGAAATATGACAAGTTTTATTGATACCATAGACCCTATGTGATTAATTTTCTGAATCTCACTGATGCATGTTGGGAAATCTGTTGTTTTCCTGTCATGAAAAATGGGAACAAATCTGTTGATAGAATTTTGTTTCATTGAAACTATCATGGCAAGGAAATACCTTAAATATTCCTTATGTTTTTGTATAGATTAATGAATTTAAAGAAATCTTATGACTAATACTTATGATCATATTAGAAAATTCTTATTGTAAATTGGAATAATTTGGTGCTGACATATTTTAGCAGTTTCATTAAGGAGGTAGTGGTGGAGTTATCAGCACTTGTTTCAAGAGTGTTTATTTATAGTAACTCCAGAAACATTCAATAGATTCTTAAATATGTTGTTGATTAATAAAGGGTCACATTCAAAAGCTGGCAAAAAGACAAACTACAATTCATAGTCATACATATACTTCATAAAGTAATTTTGTTGCTATATGAATCTTTTCAAATTTCAAGTTTGTTAGACTTGAACTATTCCCATACCAAACATAATGTTTTATGAGGTGTAAAAAATATTGTACAATTAAAATGTATGCATTTTAATTTATTTATTTTTTGTGTGTAAATGTTTTTTATGAGTGTGTTTCATTTTTTCACTTTAAAACAGGACACAAAATCAACTAAAATATGATCACATTCAAAGACCCCATTTTATGGTAGAACAAATAACGACTGTCTTCCCAAACCCTGTTTTTTTTTTTTAGAATTCAGCATTGGAGTTCCAGTTAATTTTGTATAGCCTAAGATTAATTATATTTTAGCAAGTATGCAGTTTATTCTTAACTTTTTTTGAAATGAAGATATTATTTTTGACAATTTTTTTAATACACTTATATGTATTAGCTTCTTATGGTGTTTTACACATTAAAACAAGCATTTAATGTAATTTGACAAATTTTAATTTTAGTGTTTCTTAGTTTTCATATATACTAGTATATTAAGTAGAAAAATGTGTGAACTCAATGTAGTTTTTAGATTTTTTTTTTTTTTAAATCTCATGGAATTGTTCATATTGAACCATTGCTGTGGTGCTTTTATTCCTATTATAAATTTTGCTGTGTATCTGAAAATGTATGATTGTGACTTGTATATATATATATGACAAATTTCTCTTTAGAATGATTATATTTTTCTGTGCATCATACAATTGAATATGGTGAATGCAATTTATGGATTTGTTAACAAAGAATATTGATGTCAAATACTCGATGTAAAGAATAAAGCTTTAAAAAGAATAAAATTGATATGTGATATTTAACAATGTATTTGCTTTACTTTTAAGTTTTCATTTTTTCTGGTTTGGAATTAAGAAAAAGACCTTTTTGACAAGGATAAGTTTGACATGTTTTAACTTTTAATGAACAATGGAACAGTTGAATTTTGAAGTTAATACAGGTGTGTACATTTTAACCATTACTTTTCTTTATTTTTTCCAATTTTTTACCGGTGTAGGATTTGATTTGAAATGCAATATTACGAACAAATGATTAAAAAATGTAAACCATTGAAAGGCAGCATGTTGAAAAAAATACACAATTAAGAAAATTGTATGTCATATCGTGTGTGTGTCTTTGTTTTTTGTTTATGATTACAAAATTGTTGAGCTAGAATATTGACACATCATATTGATGTGTTTAATAATTCCCTCATACAATTCAATATGCCCCCAAGTTTATTTTTTAAATATTGTTGCTTTAATATAAATCTAAATTGGTTATCATTTCTGTCTATAATTGTTTAAGAATATGGTCGACATTCTAGATATGTCGAGAAAAAAAATGCCCTTTATATATTCTATAACATACTAATGAAAAATAAAATTTATTTTAAATATTGCATTTTATAATTCCCACCTAAAAATATAGCTGACAGGAGTAATATTTTAATTGTAATTACAGTGTTATGTAGCAATGACAAGTTTTGTAAATGTTTTTTGTGAAGTAGAGACAAATTTGTAACTTGCATATAGCAATTTATTTTTCAATGCATAAGTTTAATGCACATTATTTAATTTTATATTCAAAACACTTTTTATGCCCCACCTACAATAGTTGAGGGGCATTATGTTTTCTGGTCTGTGGGTCCGATTGTTCGTTCGTTCGTCAGTCTGTTCGTTCGTTTGTTCGTCTGTCTGTTCGTCCATCCATTTGTCCCGCTTCAAGTTAAAGTTTTTGGTCAAGTTAGTTTTTGATGAAGTTGAAGTCCAATCAACTTGAAACTTAGTACACATATGATTTTTCTAATTTTAATGCCAAATTAGAGTTTTTACCTCAATTTAATGGTCCACTGAACAAAGAAAATGATAGTGCGAGTAGGGCATCAGTGTACTTGGGACACATTCTTGTTAATTTATGTATTGAAATTGTAGTATACCCTTTAGCAAAATATTCAGATCTGATCCTTTATATTCCAATTTTGTATCAAATTAAATTTTGTGAACTGATTTTTTTTGCTTTTATAATATAAATGTTAGTCTTATTTGACATAGAAATTTGTACTTATTTTTAATTTTCATTGATAAATGGAAAGAGAAATACATTAATAATTATTCTGTCTTATCTTAGGTTCACTGAAGTTAAGGAATAGAAAAGCTGGATGAAAATCTATTTTTAGAAAGATTACTGTGTAATTATTGCTTTAAAGGTGACATCACTGGACATGGTGACCACCTATTTTAGACTGATATTCAGGGTTTTTATTTATATTATTTTATTATTAAGGACTTTTCTTTTTTTTAGAACTATGCAGTTTAATAATTTTTTTACTTACAAATAAGTCAACTTTATTTTACCAATTGTTGGGGGCGAAAAAATCATTCTAGACCCTTTTAACTTCTGACTGAAGTCATTTTCACAAAAAATATAAAAAATGTAGAAATTTAAAAATATTTTATGGTTGATATAATCTACATTTTATTGTATGTGTGACATTTTAAGTGAATTATATCTCATTTTTACATGCTGAGCGTGCTGAGCGTGCTTAAAGCAAAAAATTCCAACTTTTTAAGATTTCAGTATGACTGGCTGGGATAACACACTTAGGCATTTATAAAACCATGAGACCACCAATTCAAGCATTATTTATGGTAAGATGGTATTTGTAACAAAACATTTACCTATAGTAAGGTTTCATTGGTTGTTAAGACTTTAAAAGAGTTTAGTTTAAAAAAGGATTGAAATTATAACAATTTGAAATGTGATTAACATTTTTAGATAAGTGTTGCAACCTACAGGCATTATTTATAGTACATTTTTATGATAAGTTTTGTAACTTCTAATTTACAGTGCGTTTATAATAGTTTTGTAACTTCTAAATTTCACTTGTATAGTTGATATTTTTAATGGAATGAATAGAATGATGTACATAACTGTATTTTTATACTAAAATTATCCCAGGTTGTGATATTTATACAAGTTGTTGTTATACTACAATCACGTCTCAAAATAGAGTAGAATATAAATACTAATACAATCAGTGAATAGTGATTAGGTTTAAAAACTTTAATTCTAAAATTTCAGATCCAGCTTTAAGTTTAAAAAATCAAATAGGTTTGTTTGCTTCCAATATAACATTTTTTTGTTGAAAACCTTGGTAACATTTTATATATTGACTATGGTATTGGAGAAAAAGCTAACAGAACGCATGAAAACAAATTAGCTTTGAAAAAAGTGGACAATCAGATTACATTATAAGAAAAAAAATTTAAGTCTTTATGTATGGGCTTAATTTGAAACAAAAAGAATAGAAAAGAAATTTACAGTAATTAAATGTGAAACAACAGTTACTAAAACAATGATGTCTTATTGAAATGTGTTCTTTTTATAAAACAGTTCATTTTGTCTGTCTTTTGTCTGTTCATCAATATATATCGTCTCAATAGGGCTTTGTTAGACATTCCTGTGATTTCATGTAGAGGATTGACTTATTACAATGTGATTGACTTATTACAATGTTCTCTCTCAATCTTAATCTCATAATGGTAAAGTGCCAAAAAAGGAATACTAATTGTATAGTATTTTGCTTATTTCATTCTTCAATCACATCAACTCAACATTTCTGTTTTGGTTTAAATATTATATTGATGACATCATGCTGGCTCAGTTTATGTGCTGATGTATACGGTGATGTATTTATGATAACGAAATAATCGACGTGTTTAATACGGATAATTACTGTTAACATATTCAGAACATACAATTGTTTAGACGCTGTAAAAATAGTTACATAATAAAAGCAATCAAAATACATGTTGTTATGTTTGTTGATCGCCGAATTTTAACAAGTCCCCTGCAGAGTTTGAATTTGTGTAAAATTTAATCCCTCTTGAGACACTAGCTACTACATGTATATAGCAAAATGCAGATAGATTTAGATTGACACAATTGAGCAAGTGTTACTTCCCTTTTGTGGTCATGCTGGAGAGTGTGCAAATCACTTTGTAAATCATCCAAATCCAACTAGTTATATTGATACCGATCACTAAACTCTAGAAAAAGAGTTTTTATGCCCTACCTAGGGGCATTATGTTTTGTGGTTGTGCATCTGTCTGTTTGTCTGTTCCTCTGTCTTTTCCATTACAGGTTAAAGTTTTTGGTCAAGGTAGTTTTTGATGAAATTGAAGTCTAATCAGCTTAAAACTTAGTACACATATTCACTATGATATGAACTTTCCAATCTGATTAAAGTAAATCTCATCACTCAATCATTTTTTATACGACTGCAAAAATTATTTTGGGATCATATAATGGTATGATGTCGTGTATATTTAAGACTGTCAACAACACTGTGTCTAAACCACACCGGCAAAATTTGCTCGGACTCGATGCTATCTAACATCCGGCACAATGACGGAACACCAGTAGACAAAAGAAAGGTAGGTTTCTCCTTATTGTTTTATTCTTTTTATGATATCGAAGAATATATATACATATACAACTATTTTCTATTGTGAGATGCAATATTTTCTACAACCGTTCTCTATTAACGGAGAATTAAGTCAAAATGCATGTCAAAATGACGAATTGAGTGAACCTTGCCTCGAAATTGTTTAATTTCTCGTTAAATTGTTCACATTGTACGGAAAGAAAGGTACGGGAAGATAGATATTGACACGGAGATTGCAAATTTAGTTATTATGAGCATCTCAATAATTGTAACTCTGTGTGTGGAACGAAAGAAATGGGTCATGTCAAAATCGAACTGGCCGGTTTCGTCAATGTATACAACCCGGTTTCGTCATAGATTTCAAAATGCATAACCCGGTTTGGTCAAATAAAAAAAATCATAATCGCATTACATTAGAATTGATTATTTAACTTCAGCGTCCAGAAGGAGTTTTGTGGGTCGTTCGAAAACAATTTCGCTCACCGAACAGCGGCTTATTATTTATATGAGTCTCAGATTCAAATAAATAATAAGCAAATTCATACTCTTATAGCCGACACATATATTTTAGTTTTACTTTGCATTCCGAAATTTTTTAACAGCATATTGAGATTAAAGCTCTCTAAATATGTCTTTTCTATATGAGTTATGGGAAAATATGTTGAACAATTTTAAACTTGAAATTAAAGTTTACGGTCTAAAAAATCGAAACACAATTGATATGTGATTTTCTCGCACAAAAGAATGGACACCTTTATAAGTAATCTAATCATTCCATGTATGTAATCTTTTCTACCATCGTTAAAAATAAATCTTCTTAAGGATAAACGTTGATAATAAGACAAATGTATATGCATGCATAATCGGCATAGAAAATGAATGTAGGGTTACAACTACCATGCATTAAAATAAAATGTATTTATCACTATACTGCTATGTACAAATTAGTATAATAGTCTCAGGTCATCGATACAATTCAATAATAATTATTTTGTTAACATTATTAAAAAAAAACCGAGTCTGCACTGTCGCCATTGTGTTATGATGATCGTACACTGATGTTGATCAATATATTTTGACAATATATACGGACAGACGAATTCAGTTTATTTCAAAGTGGGCGTATTTCGAACAACTTTTACATACCGCCGAGCGTAGCGAGTCGAACAATATTTTTATTATTTTTGCTTTACAAAATCTTTAAATACAGGAATCAATAAAGTTTTGGCAACCAAAGGTGGGATCGGGGCGTGCAACATATACGTCATCTAGATTCGCCACTTATCTTATAAAGTGTATACCGAATTAAAATATTGTAAGAAATGAGAAAACAGGGACACCTGGGAAATCGGATTATGTCAGTTGGATTATGTTTCTCATAATAAATGCCGAATATCAAGTTCTTTTTATCGATTTCTATACATTTTTTTTCAAATATATATAAAAGTTATATAGGAAAATGATAAGGCAGACAAATAAACAAATAAATCGACTTGGCCGATATCCTAATAAAAATTATTGACCTTTAATTACGATTTTTTTCTCCATTTCTTCGCGTTTTTACACGCCCGTCCCAATTTTGACAGGCCGTATTATTGTATACATCCGTCTAACTGTCCGTCCTTCCATCCGTCCGTTCCTCCATCTATCAGTCATTCTGTCCGTCCGTCCGTCCGTCTATCTTTCCGTCTGTCCACCATAAACATGTCGCACCGTAACTTCAGGACAGCTTATCTTATTTTCTTAAAATTTAACATGATCTGTAAACCTTTTAGTGAAAATCAAATTAAATCTTTTTGAGTTACAGAACATGTAAGTGAAACAGGAATGTGTTTTTTTTAACATGTCGCGCCACATCTCAAAAACGAAGAATTATAACTGCATCAAACTTTATACACTTCTTAGTTATATAAATACTATAAACTTCTGTTTACTTTTTGGTGATGTTTAAAATTTTGGTTTAGAGGGATTGAATTTTTTTTTGTGAAACAAAAACAAAAATAGGGGGGGGGGCATTTAAACATGAAAAATTCATACAAATTCCAAGCGACAACAACCCGACCATAGAGCAGAAAACAGCCGAAGGCCACAATGGGTCTTCAATGAAGCGAGAAACTCCCGCATCTGGTGGTGTCCTTTAGCTGGCCCCTTAATAAATATGTATACTAGTTCAGTGATAGTGGATTTCATAGTAAACTGCGAATACATGTATATTTATCATATTTAATGGATAATTTGAACTATGATACAAGTTTTGGCACAAATCGCGAATTTACTATAAAGGCTCTGTCATAGGACGAGTTAAGGTTTATTCATCATTTTTTATTATTTGTACTTTTGTTGTACTGTTTGTGTCAGCGACAACACTTTGACTCAGTCCATTTCCCGAGTCACAGGCTTGTAATTCTATGGTTGTCTTTGGTTGATTTATACCATATGTGTTTTGAACATAAAATAGGCAGGTAGTTTTTTTGTTTGAATTGTTTTACATTTATAATTTAGGGCCCTGTTATAGCTTGCTTTCATGCGGTTTGTGTGTTTTTCTCATTGTTTAAGGCATACGGTGACCTAAACTTGATTAATTCAACATCATTTTTGTGTCTAAAAGAAAGTTGTCTCATTGTCAATGTGTATGGGATAAGTGGTTACCGTCACTTCTTCTAAATAAGACCTTACCGTCACTTCTTCTAAATCAACATCTTAAGAAGCACAGTCATCCTATTAAATATTTAACAGTTCAACCTTTAGAAGTAGTAAATAAGCAGCCTGGTGAATCTCATTCCAAGTTTGTACGATCACGAAAAATAAATGAATTAAATTGGATTAAAAAATTACAGACAGTCTACCCTCTCGGTCTTAATGATAATATCATGGGAATTGGCAATATATCAAGAACCGATTCTGTTAACATTTTGGATATAGTTTCTAAAACTGTTCGTAAAAATCGTTCTCATGGACGCAGAAAAAATCGCAATCAAAGAAAATTTCGGACCAACCATACAAATATTTCGGACCTAATTTCCATTTCAAAAAACAACGGCAGACATTATCTGTTAACCAAGCTTTGTTCTTTACCTATAAATAAATTAAATAAAATTTTAGAGGATTGCAACACAATTTCATATTACAGTCCTAAGTATGAAATTGTCCAAATTATAATGGCATATTGTTATTCTAAACTGTTTCCAAAAATTGATCGCCCTGAAGATCATAAAAAACATTTTATTAAAATAAAGTATGTCAATAAAGGTTTTGATTTTGTAAATATTGCCGGTATTTTTAACGACCATTCCGTTAAAGACAAAATTCCTGGATATTTTGATAATACTGAACTCCCTCTCATTTGTTATATTTACAAGAAATCTACCCGAAAATATGTGTTTAATTATAGCCAATTGTGTAAAGATGTAAATATCACTGAAAATACACCTATGTCGTGTAATTGCAGTAATTCAGAATACACCTATGGACCAATTTCCCATGTTATAACAGGAGACCTTAACATCGTTCGCGACCGAGAGTTAAAATCATTCCTCAGTAAAGGACCTAAATATCGTCCCCCGTCAACTGTTAACTGGAATGAGTGTCGTAATATCATCAACGACTCACTCCGCGCCTACTGTTTGAAATGGGTAAAACGGGAAAAAGCTGACAAAAAATCTTTGGACTCTTTTTTTAATTCAGTAATGAAGATAGTTGATATTCGAATACAACATTTTACAGAACATTTTACCCTCAACAAAAACTATAAAAACCCTATTTCGCGTATCAAAAATAAACTAACAGAACTAGCCAAGGAATTTGTTTTTGTCCCGGCTGATAAAGCTGCTAATAATATCATTATTGTTTGACGTAAATTTTATATAGAGGTTCTGCAAAAGGAAATCACGAATTCACCAACATTCCAACTGACTTCATTTTCAGAAAACGACATCTGTAACAAACATAAACTTTTAGCTACTTCTTTACAAGCAGAACCAAACACAATGAAAGTCCCAACTATGTACTGGCTTCCGAAGCTGCACAAAAAACCTTACAAATATAGATTTATTTCATCTTCCAGCCATTGTTCAACTACTAAATTGTCTGTTTTACTTACTAGTACACTTGGTACAATAAAAAACCTGATAATAAATTGTTCAAATAAGGCCTTTGAAAATAGTGGAATTAATTACTTTTGGAGTGTCAAAAACTCGTTGGAAGTACTTGATAAATTGCATGCATATATTGGTGATTTTGAATCTGTTCAAAGTTTTGATTTTTCTACCCTATATACCACTTTGCCTCATATTCTTATTAAGAAAAAATTCACATCCCTAATTAACTGGGCATTTAAAAAGTCGGAATGCGAGTACATATGTTCAAACTCTTTTAGATCATTTTTTAGTAGCAATAAACAAAAGAACTATGTCAATTGGACATGCTTTGATACTATTTATGCACTTGAATTTTTACTTGATAACATTTTTGTTCGCTTTGGAGATTCCGTATATCGTCAAGTTATTGGAATTCCAATGGGGACTAACTGTGCACCACTTATTGCGGACCTGTTTTTGTATTGTTATGAGTTACAATTTATGACTAAAATTAGCAAAGACCCATCAAAACAACATTTGATACAAAAATTTAACAATACTTTTAGATATTTGGATGATATATTGGCTCTAAATAATGACGACTTCAGTATGTATACTAAAGAAATTTATCCTGTAGAACTTACTTTAAATAAAGCTAATGATAACAATGACCACTGCCCTTTCCTCGATCTTGATATCTATATCATAAACGGGAAGCTTAATACAAAAATTTATGATAAAAGAGATGATTTTTCATTTCCTATTGTTAATTATCCATTTTTAGATGGTGACGTTCCCTTGTCACCATCTTATGGTGTTTATATATCTCAACTTGTACGATTCGCTCGTGTATGTAACAATGTATTAGATTTTAGCGAGAGAAATTTATGTATTACTGAAAAATTATTACACCAGGGTTTTCGATATCACAAACTGGTCAAAACATTTACTAAATTTTATCACCGGTATAAGGAAATAATTCGTAAATATAACTCAACATGCAGACATCTTATACGTTCAGGTATTTCACATCCAAAATTTTATGGAAATATTCTTTATAAAGCACAAAAATGTCAGTATTCTCCTCAGAAACTAACAAAACCTTTAAATAGACTTATTAAAAGGGGATATAGTTACGATACTGTTGTCAGGTCATTAAAGATTGCATATTTTGGCTTTAACATTGATTCACTGATAGGGTCTTTGCATCGGAACTAAACACATTTATTTCTAAAAAAACAGTTGTTGGCATGACACTGGTTATGTTCTTCTCATATATTTTATGATAGTATGATACTAAACCCCTAACGGGAGGGATTGTACCTGATATTCATATGATGAAGACATAATCTTTCAATCAGTTTAATTGAGGTCTGGAGCTGGCATGTCAGTTAACTGCTAGTAGTCTGTTGTTATTTATGTATTATTGTCATTTTATTTATTTTCTTTTGTTACATCTTTTGACATCAGACTCGGACTTCTCTTGAACTGAATTTTAATGTGCGTATTGTTATTGTTTTACTTTTCTACATTGGCTAGAGGTATAGGGGGAGGGTTGAGATCTCATAAACATGTTTAACCCCGCCGCAATTTTGCGCCTGTCCCAAGTCAGGAGCCTCTGGCCTTTGTTAGTCTTGTATGATTTTAAATTTTAGTTTCTTGTGTATAATTCGGAGTTTAGTATGACGTCCATTATCACTGTACTATTATGCATATTTAAGGGGCCAGCTGAAGGACACCTACGGGTGCGGGAATTCTCGCTACATTGAAGACCCATTGGTTGCCTTCGGCTGTTGTTTGCTCTATGGTCGGGTGGTTGTCGCTTTGACATATTCACCATTTCCTTTCTCAATTTTATTTTTTACTAGATATAAATGACGGTCATGTTTTGCAAACCAACACTTTTATTCACAGTGAAAATACAATACTGTCAGATATTGTTTTCGAAAGTTATCTTGAAGTTTCAATTGAATTCGAACTGTAAAAAAGATGAATTTGAAATGTAAAAAAAAATCAATTTGAACTGTAAAAATAATGTGAAAAGCATGCCTATAGGAAAATAAATGTGCCTACCAGAAACGGGGAGAAAGTTACAAATCTCATTGCTATGTTATGGATGCTTAAGTGTGAAAACTTGCTTTAGTGCGCAAGGAACACAGTATATATAGTACCAGAAAATCTGGCAGGACTGCATGCATGATAAACTTGTGCAGAACAGTATAGACTATAGTCGGTTTGGGACTGTTCGTCAATGATTGAATGCATAGTGTATATAATTTAGTATAGTAAATTAAAATTATGGCACAATCAAAACACATACTTTTATTTTTCATCTTTACACACTTCTATTATAAACAAAATACAAAGAAAATATAATAATGTTACAAAAGTATTAGATACCAGTGCTATTGAGTATTTATATTCCATTTAAAATTAGTTTGAAGTTAAGTGAAATAAGGGATACGCCTTTCATTAGGAAAATGTGTATTATCATAATTAACTATGTCCAAAAGTGCCTGTTTAAAATAGATTTTAACACGCCAAGTTTACCTTACAATAATTACATTTGATGTATGTTTCATTATAATACTTTAGTTTGATTGGCTAACTGCACATCACGTGTTATTCCGTAAGCAATTGCATCAGTCAATAAAACTTTTCATTCATGATAACACGTGGTCCCACAATAAAGTGCACTGGTAAATAAAATACAAAAATTATAAAATTCGTATTTTCGTGATCATAGGAAAAAAAATGTAATTATAAGTATTGAATGCTTCTTTTTGTAACTTTATAGGGTTGTAAAAGCGTTGACCGTGCGCACATTTTTAGTATGAAGCGCTTCCGCGCATCATACAAAATGTACTTCGGTCAACGCTTTTACACCCCAATAAATTTACAAAAAGAAGCATTCAATTCTTAAATAAATATATATTTAAATTCTCGAAATACAATGTTCAGATCCGTGCAAAAGTTGCTTTTTATAAATTGTTTGTTAAAAAAAAAAAACCAAACCGGGTGATATATATAGACGAAACCGGGTGATTGTGTAGTAACAACATTGACGAAACCGGTTTATTTTAATTTGACATGACCCTTTTCTTTCGTTCCATACACAGAGATACAATTAATGAGATGCTCATAATAACTAAATTTGCAATCTCCGTGTCAATATCTATCTTCCCGTACCTTTCTTTCCGTACAATGTGAACAATTTAACGAGAAATTAAACAATTTCGAGGCAAGGTTCACTCAATTCGTCATTTTGACATGCATTTTGACTTAATTCTCCGTTAATAGAGAACGGTTGTAGAAAATATTGCATCTCACAATAGAAAATAGTTGTATATGTATATATATTCTTCGATATCATAAAAAGAATAAAACAATAAGGAGAAACCTACCTTTCTTTTGTCTATTGGTGTTCCGTCATTGTGCCGGATGTTAGATAGCATCGAGTCCGAGCAAATTTTGCCGGTGTGGTTTAGACACAGTGAACAATGATCAGTAAAGAAGGCGAGACATTTCAGCATGTGCACTCTTGTTCTAGTTTTAAGATAATAATTTGGGTAGAAGTATTTCGATTGCTCTGAAATTGTACCACAATGTTAAATGCCACAAGTAGAAGGTTGGGATTCTTTAAAGGGGTTATGGGGCTAACAGTTTAGGAATTAAGTGCCAAAAACAAGCATTTTTCAAGTTTCCAGATAATAACTTGTGTGTAAGTGTATGGATCTGTCTGAAATTGCCACAGACCTTTGATAGGAAAACTGACAATCCTAGTCAATTAAGATTGGAGTCCAGTACACCCGCAGGAGCGGGGTTCGAACTCACAACCTCAGTGTTGACTGGCTAGTGATTACAGTAGTTACTACTTTAATAGACCACTCAGCCACGGAGGCCCCTATAACAAAGGAAAGGGTGGGATTTTGAGTTTAGGGTTAATTGCTCCAGACATGTAGTAATTAGGGGCCAAAAAGAAGCATTTTTCTAGTTTCCAGACAATAACTTGTGTTTAAGTGTATGGATCTATCTGAAATTGTACTACAGTAGATTCGGGTTATTTGCAAAGCCTATTTGCCAGACAAAATTATGCAATAAAGTGGAGTATGCTTATATCCGAAATGCCAAATGACAGAGTCAAATAACATCGATAGAACAGATCAGTAAAAGAATAATTTTCTATGCAATAAACCGAAAGGCCACTTGTAGAGCTATGCATATAACCGGACAATTTAAAATTAGATGAATGGGAAATGGTTTTGTGCAGGAGAAAACTATGCAATTAACCGAATTATGCTATTAAGCAGTATGCAATTAAGTGGAATCGACTGTACAAGGTTTTCAAATTTCAAAATTTTTGAAAAGTTTCAAGAAGAAATCTTCAATTGTACAGCATTGCACAATAGATTTGTATGATCTTTGACCACATTTTTGTTGTGTCAGAGACCTATATTTATATGTCAAAAAGTTTTATCACAATCCAAATTGAGACAGTATTCAGCTTGACTATTGTGTCCAAATTTGTTTAGGGTTGGACATTTGTAGTCGTACCAGGCTGGGCACGGCGAAGCATTTTATTTTATGTGTGCTCCCACGCAGCAACCAAGCATTAAAAATGAGTGAGTGCAGAGATTTAATTTTAACTAGATTGTGAACTTTCTTATGTTTATGCCAAATAAGAGTTTTGACCCCACTTTCACGATCCACTGAACATAGAAAATGATAGTGTAATCCATGTACTATGGACACATTCTTTTTCTGAACTTTTTTCGTTTTCTTTCAGCATTGCATTATTCATCACTTTGATTCAGTTAGAATCCCTTATATCATACCTGTGCATGTTTCAATATGGCTACTTAAGTGTAATAAGAAATTCAACATATAGCAGCCAAGAAAATCAACTTGTTCCCTTCAAAATAGCAGCCAAGAAAATCAACTGTTGTTCCCTTCAAAATAGCAGCCAAGAAAATCAACATTTTATCCCTTCAAAATAACAGCCAAGGGAAATAACTCAAAACTAAAATTTTGTCATTCAAAACCTTTTAATTATGATCAGTTTATCATGAAAAGAAATTAGAGATAGCCATATGGTATGTATGGTTGCTTTTTGAGGCCAGTTTTTGTCAAGCCTGCAAGTCACAGAAAGCAAGACATAGGGATAGTGATCTGGCAGTGGTGTTTGCCAACTGCTTAACAGCTAATATTTCAGCAGTAAGAAGACCTGAATGCTTTATACATTTTGGCATTAAAATAAGAAAGATCATATTATAGGGAACATGTGTACCAAGTTTAAAGTTGATTGGACTTCAACTTCATCAAGAACTACCATGACCAAAAAATTTTAACCAAAACTTTTAACCTTAAGTGGGACAGACGGCCAGACAAACAAAAGAACAGACCCATGAACGGACGCACAGACCTGAAAACATAATGCCCATAAATGGGGCATAATAAAAAACAGACTAAAACACAAAAACTTAACTTAAACCTGAAGCAGTAAAGATGGATGGACAAACAACTGAAGAGACGGACAGACCAAAAAACATAATGCCCTTAGGTGGGGCATAAAAGCACCAACAAATCAGCTGATTTGAGGTATGTGCTTGGTTTTTTTTTACTTACCCTTTTCATCATATTTTCCCAATTAAGTCATATTGCCATATGAGAATGCAGCCATTCAGATTTTTTGTGGTATTTGTACCATTGTTAAAATAATCGGTTGTTCAGTAGTTGTCGTTTGTTGATGTGGTTCATAAGCTTTTCATGTTTCTTGTTTTTATATAGATTTTTTCGTTGGTTTCCAGTTTGAATGATTTAAACTAGTAATTTTTAGGGCCATTTATAGCTTGCTGTTCAGCAGGACCCAAAGCTCCATGTTGAAACCTTACTTTGACATAATGGTTTACTTTTATAAATTTTGACATGGATGGAGAGATGTCTCATTGGCACTCATACCACATCTTCTTATATCTATATCATGTGAATCTGTAAAATCTATACCATGTTCTTGTTACATTCCTGTAAGCAGAATAATGTGTTGTGTACTTAGTGTTGAAGCTGGTGTATATATCTGATATATGTGATTCACATCAGAATTATGGTATTATTTGGATATTTGAATTTTACATGATACATTGAACTCCTAAGTCTCTACATATACCAACACCTTTCACTGTAAATATTTATTGAAACACTTAAGTTTTTGTAAAGAAATAACAATTAACAAATTGAATTTTAATGAAAACCAAAACAAACATGTTTAAGCATTTTACAAAAACAAATGCCAGGGATTTTCTAGATACCAACCAAAACATAATGATGCAATAATAAGTTATAGCACTTTTAAGATTTTATACTAAAATTTGTAACATCACAACAATCGATGTCTCCATTTAATGAATAGTTAAATTAATAAAAATAATAAAAATAACAAGAAATATACATTAATTTATGTCCCTTACCCACTTAGAGAAAATTTTCTTCCAAGCTCCCTAGGAAAAACTCCATTGTAGAGCAAACTTCTCAGATTAGTATTGTATATAGAACAAAACAGAGTATTTCTTACAATGACGCTTATCACAACGAATATCAAGGATTTTTTGGTCTCCAATAATTTAACAGACCCTTTTAAAAACATTATGTTAGTTTATAAATGTTCACATTGCCATTTTACAAAATGTATTACAATGATTGGAAACTATCTGTGTAATCTACTTTTTCATGAATTATTCTTCACATTGTCACTCAGATTTATAGTGTTCACAAGATGTTAGAATTCCAAAACATAACATGCATTTTAAAACAGAATTTTTACC
The DNA here is from genome assembly GCF_963676685.1 of Mytilus edulis. NCBI lineage: Eukaryota > Metazoa > Mollusca > Bivalvia > Mytilida > Mytilidae > Mytilus > Mytilus edulis. The sequence continues at coordinate 26,601,863 of NC_092352.1, read as the reverse complement.
TCTCATCTGAATTTCTTCATAACAGTCAAAGTTGTATGGACACCAAACATTTAATTTGTATGTTGTTTTAATTTAGGAGAAAAAAGCAGACCAAGTAATGTGTTGAATTATCTTTTCAACAGATAATAGCAGAAACCGGAGAATATATAAAATGCCTTTGAAACAAAAATAATATTTTAAGGGTAAAAAAATGAATCAAAACTAGTTTTAAATACAAAATTAAATTTTACAATAATTAGCTTATTTATTAAAATGTGCATGTTTTTATGATTATATATAGATGCCAATGTTTAGAATTGTGTACATATGAAATGACCAATTTATGCTAATAAAACATTTTAGATGATGTTACAACCTCGATTTTTCGTTGCACAGAACATAGTTGTATAAGTCAATATTAAACTAGAAATCCATCCAATTTTTTCCCCCTCATTTTCTTTAAAATGATATCTTCCTGGGCTATCACATTTAAATATCATATAAACCAATAAGATTTTTCTTTCAGACACCACTACATATAATATACTCTCCAATTATAACCCATTTGCAAACTATCACCATATTTCATTCAAAGAACAGAATTTCTATTCAAGTGATCACATACTAAACACAGCAAACATTATATGTTCCTATAGTAATAGCTAAAGCTGCTACAATTGTATCAATACTTGAAAATACAGGTTTTAACTATACAGATAATGAGTTAAGCAAATTTTCCATAAATTCCCATTCTGGTATAGCAAACTTTCTTGAATATTTCACCATATACATATGTTTAAAAAAAACAAAACATTCACAAACACATATATTACATTTCTGAGACAATTCTTATGCAAGCATCTGAATGCATTATAATACCATGCTCATAATAATATTTTTCGAATGCCTTTTTTTATTGAAAGGCAAACTGAAGTAAAGTACAACAGTGTCCCAAAAATGCTTCAAATGAACCATATCAGGTAATGTGAACGTTTTAAGACAACAAAATTCTAAAAATTGTTGTTGGCTGTTTGATCTAACAAAGATTCTATCAAGTACACCAAAATGTATGTAGCATCAATGTTTTTTTTAATTTATTTCTTTTAACACATTAATGAGATAAATATGAAGGTAACAGTGATTCTGTAGTAAGACACTGGTATAATATGAATATTAATGAACTACTGATATGTAAAAATTAAATATATTAAATTCTGAAGCAAGTGAAAATTGTTAAAAAATATAAATAATGTTTAGCTAAGTTTTGTGAAAATGTCAATAATTATTATTTATTATGGATGTAGAAACTGTTTTGATTTTATTCATGCCAGTATTGTCTTAAAGAAATTGTACACTAGAGACTTATATACCATAATGGAATACATGCACTTGTGCAAATCTTAACACAGAAATATTTTATTTATCTGTTTGTAAACCACATGTGAACACAATCTTACACGTGACACAAAGAGATTATTGCAATTTTGTATACATTTCATCAATCTGAGGTTGGAAAACCTTTTTCAAGTCCTGTCTTTTGGCTTTAAATGTTGGTGTTAATAGTCCGTTCTCCACAGAAAATAATTCTGGATGAACATAAATATCTCTCACCTGAAAAAAAAAGATATTGACAAAATTAATTTATTTGGAAAGAGAAGAAACAAGAACACAAATGCCCTATCTGCACTATCATTTTCTATGTTCAGTAGACTGTGAAAATGGGGTAAAAACTCTAATTTGGCATTAAAATTAAAAAGATCATATCATACATATCATAGGAAGCATGTGTACTAAGTTTCAAGTTGATTGGACTTCATCTTCATCAAATACTACCTCCACCAAAAATGTAAACCTGAAGCGGGACAGACGGATGGACGAACGAACAAAGAGACGAACGGAAACACAGACCAGAAAACATAATGCCCATGAATGGGGCATTATAAATGGGTCATAGAAATTTACTATCCTGTGAACTAAGACTTCAAGTACTGCATAAAATTAATTTTTAACCAATACCTACTAGACACAGTGTAAATACCTACATTTTGCAATGTTTTTATTATTGCTAATAATTGACTAGTAAATCTTGCTACTCTACTTCTCTTTATAATTCTATATTCATATTTTGTAAAAAGATAGACACAAGAGATAATGGCTGATTCTTTTTCTCATTGAAGATGCATATATTATGATCTCACTTCCTATAAGTGAATAAATGACAGGGTTATCTTTGTAAAGAAAATACTTTGTGTCAAATGTAAGAACTTATAAAAAGATAAGTAAACAAACCTGTTCAAATGAATGTAATCCACCACTCTTTCCTAGTTTTGTCAGATCTGCTAATATGGCCTTCTTTATTTCCTAAAAAGATAAAAATCAATGTTTTATATAAATATTTTGTAATTAGTATATGTTTAGAGGTTATTTAACTTTTTCCTAATAATTATTAAAGAATAAACAAGAACATTTGGCCACAGCACACCATGCTAAGGGTGCTCACACTATCCCATTGCCATATGCCATATTTAGTAAGCTGCAAAATCAGAGCCATAAACCCTAATTTGGTAAATATTGTAATGTAGACGAGGCATAAAAATAGGACAGAATTCTATATTTTGTTGAAGGTGCTGTCATCCCTTTGTCTACACATTCTTGAGACTTCAAGATGGTTGGTTTATTAGTTAAAGTTATTAAATCAAATATGAGATGTAAACCATTCCGATATGCCATCAACAAGTTATATTTAAATTCTTAAAAGATCCAATGTACCATGTCACTTTTATGCAAATAATGAGCCAGGAATGAATCAACTCCTACTACAATAGAAATTGCTGACATAATTTCCAAGGACACAGTTTACCCATCAATAAAAAAGAGTCTACCACCTAGCCCAATCCTCTAATAAAATTTAGGTTGACATCTGAAAAGTCTATTGATTTTCTTCAATATCTTATATTACTAGATATACATACTGGATTTTTGACTAATTCTTCCATTGATCCTGTTATATTAAAGTTTGACTTTGCATAACTTGGTAACACTTCAGGATCTGGTACACAAACTGCTACTAAACTTGCCTGAAGAAAAGATAAAAACATAAAATGTTTTGATAATCTATTTCAAAATAAAACTTTTACCCATTTTTTTTGTTTTATTAAAAATGTGTATTTAATACACTGTAAAAGAAAGTTTTTTTGTGGCAATTATTTCATGAATTTTCAGGACATTAAGAATATTGTAGGTCAAACTGTATTGGAGAAATAAATCTCAGAAAATTTCACCAAATCAGTGACGCATGAAAAATACATCAGCATAAAAGTCTTATGACTATTATCACTTAGTATCTAACATCTGAAGTTTAACTTATGTCACTGAAACATGACTACCTGTATATGTCAGCATCATCTATCGTCTATGGAAGACTGTTATACTCCTAGACACATCAATCATCAAGAAGGTCATTAAGTATCTGATAATGGTCAGACATTCAACTGTGGTATATGTATCATGTTACCGTTATCTTATATCTCATGGTCAGTTTCTCAAGGGTGTATCTGCTTAAATAATTATATGTCTTTATATGTTTAGCATCAATGTTCTGACAAAACAGATACTTTAAAATATTGAACTTGCAGGTTCTCTGGAAGGTCATTTGGAGAGAAAAGTAAAGTCTAACATAGTATTTTTTAATTTGTAATGTGTTGTGAATGCCTTATCTACATACCTTCAAGCTATCACCATGCACAAATATTTGTGCTACCAATGTTGATCTAACGTAAATGTTTTCTATCTTCTCTGGTGCTATATATTCTCCCTATCAAATAAAGGAAACATTGAAAACACTTTATATTACATCTAATCATTAAGAATAAAAGCCCTGACAAAGTATTTCAGAAATCATTGTGAAGTTTTTATTCTGTAAACAAGGCCACTGGGTTAGGTGAGAATTGCAATAATAAGAACTCGTATTCTGATAACTGAAACATAGAACATTGTGCAGATATTTCAAAATCGCAAAAATTGCAATAATTAGTCACATTTTTTCTATTCTTGAATATCCAAAAAAATCGCACACAAAAAATTTACAGCATATCAAGGGTTATCAGAGACATATTAAAAAACTCTTGAATCTATGCTTTAGAACAGAAGAAAATTCCAAATATTTTGGTCATGAATATTACATACCTGTGCTAACTTAAATATATGTTTCTTTCTGTCAATAATTTTCAGGGTTCCATTCTGGAAAAAAGACAAGCTTATTGTCTGATACATGTAATAGTAGTTTTAGTGAATAATGAAAATACAGCACTTCAACTGTTATATAACCACATTTCAGTATAATGGTCAAAGAGACAAACTTTAATTTTCAACATTTCAGTATAATGGTCAAAGAGACAAACTTTAATTTTCAACATTTCAGTATAATGGTCAAAGAGACAAACTTTAATTTTCAGCAAAATGTAATCATTAAAGAATGTCAGTATATTTATGCTTAGAAAACAGGTTAAAAAAAAAAGAGAAAACAATAATTCATACATTTATATCTGCAACTGAACCATAAAGTTAATCTAAAGTTAAAATCTGCTTCCTACTGGACATTAAACAAACAATCTATACTGCATGAAGAATTCTATATCTATTCCTTTCAAAATCAAAATTATTTTTCAATTGATTGAAGTATTACTATACCACAATGATATATTATTAAATTAACAAACTTACCGGTAACCATTCTCCAATATCTCCTGTATGTAGCCAGCCATCCTTGTCTAAAACTTCTTTTGTTTTGACCTCATCATTAAGGTAACCAACAAAAACACTTGGACCCTGTAGGCATACCTGTTAAAGAAATTTTAAATCATCATAAATGAAAATGTCTGACAAATAATTCTTCCATTGGTGAAGCCATATAATATAAATCAATTAATTGGAACAATTTAACCATTAATGGTTCAAAATAAGATAAGACATTTGTAATGACTTTGTATATTTTGGATGTTGTTTGGAGATAGTTGGACAAAAGATTTTTCATTTATCACCACTTTCTAAAAATCCAGTCATAATTGATTGACTGATTGTTTAATGCCAATTTCAAAACTATTGTGCTATTATTTGGCAGACATTATTTTTGGGTGGAGAGAGTGGGACCTTGACCTTTGATAGGAAAACTAACAACCCTAGTCATTTAAGATTGGAGAAGAGCGCACCCGCCATGTGTGGGATAAGAACTCATGAACTCAGTGTTGACAGACTAGTAATACAATACTTAGAATAGTTAACCCATTCGACCATATAGGCCCCTCGGTCATAATGTGAGATAAATCAATGACAAACAAAGTATATTTAAATATAACAAAAACAAATTTATATCTAATTTTAAATAATTGTAATTGTCCTATTATATTGTATTACGAAATAAAAAAAATAATTTTTCCTTAAAGGGGCACTAGCAACGAGATATATAAAAAATCTAAAGTTTGACTTTTTTTGGTTCAATCAATAATGAAAGTGAAATAGTGAAATAACAATTCGCTTTTTGCAGCCAAAAGGTTCAATTTTGTCAATTTACGCTAAGAAACATTGATAATTAGTTATTCACTTGCAAGTGAATGAGTCGACCTCTTTAAATCCGTATTCATGTGAACTTCAATTTAACCCCTAGCTAGAGATTGACAACGCATGCATTGTACGTGTACTGGTTATTTAAAGAAAAAGAATGTCAACAATGAAAGTGAAACTACGGTAAATCATTTGATTACTAATTCGATGCACATACAATCATTCTTATACGGTTAAAAGCAATGAGAAAAATCTATTTTTAATCTATAAAATAAAATCAAACAGACCTATAAAAATCCAATTGCACCTATTCATATCTTTATTTATGTTAACATCGCTTATATGGTCATCTGAGATCAAATTGATAGTTAATTAGATGGCGTCTGGACTAAAATACACACGAATGAACCTATATATTATCTACCCCATGCTCTGTGAACTGTTTATTTTAGACTTTTGATAGTTTGGATAAATGTTTTACATTGTTATAAATCAAATATGAGAATTTGAGTCAAATCGGTGACTATGAATTTGACAGCTAGTGCCCCTTTAATTTTTTAATGAATTTGTAACATTTGCTACTGAAATATAACTGTTCTGATTGTCTTACCTCTCCTTTGTTCTGATCAGCAAAGTAGTTCATATCTGGTACATCATCTAGTTTGATAAGGTTACTGGGAATAGGTGGTCCAACGTTACCTAAAACAATAAAATTATAGTGGTACAATGTTACCAAACAGGTCATATATCATATCAAAATGAATACATTTAATAGTACGGAGTGTTCCAGATTTGATAAGACAATATAACTATTTTCTTTGCTAAAAATCAAAAAATGTTATTATGTAGATTTTTGTAGCATTCTGTGTGTTAAATCTATAATGTTTCATTGGTCTGGCAAGAGGGAAGGAGAGAGCATGATAAGATAAATATAAATCATTAAGCATCTATATATCTATATATCTTACAAATATTTACAATATAATAAAGCTAATTTCAAAACTGTCCAAAAGAAAATTCATTAATATACATAAAAAAATATTTATCCGATATATCCAATTTCATGGAATTGTACTGAAACTACTACTACATGCGACCTTTGAACCATCTTTCAATGCACAAGTCTTTTTGTGTTTTTAAACTGAAATATTGTATGTAATTGCACCTTTTTTTTTACAAAATGGCCAAAATAACAAAGATATTAAATTAACCTGATGATGCATCTCCTATGAACTGCATGGAACATAAAGCATGAGATTCTGTCTGTCCATAACCTTCAATTATCTGAAATAAACAACATTTAATAGTATGAGATTCTGTCTGTCCATAACCTTCAATTATCTGAAATAAACAACATTTAATAGTATGAGATTCTGTCTGTCCATAACCTTCAATTATCTAAAATAAACAACATTTGATAGTATGAGATTCTGTCTGTCCATAACCTTCAATTATCTGAAATAAACAACATTTGTCCATAACCTTCAATTATCTGAAATAAACAACATTTGATAGTAAATCTTTGTGCTTTCTTCAGAAAGCTGATAACATTAGCTTAGGTGAACCCTGTTAAACAGAATTGTATACATTGCAATGATTCTAAATGTAAGATATTGTTCTTTTAATTCACTTGTAATAACTGGAAAAAAAATCACAAGATTAAAGATAAAGATTTTTTTTTAGGAGTTGCCAAATCATATTAAAGTGATGTCAAGAACAGCTGACTAGATAGAAATAAAAACCATAAGGAATCTATATTCAAGATATGATGAATATGAAGCTGCCACGGTATAACCAAGGTTGCTGAAAGTAGCATAAAACACCAACAATTAAAGAAACCTTTAAAAACAAAATAAAAGAAGAAGCAATATAATGGACAATCAACACAAAACATAGAAATTCTATCCTAGTCCTACACTAAAAGGCACTTACCGGACAACCAACACAACATCTTAAGAATTCTAATACTGTTGCCGACAGAGGTGCTGAACCTGTAGTAATTAGCCGAACTTTTCCTCCTAAACCTTGTTGGATCTTCTTAAATACCAACTTGTCATAAATGCTGTCATTTCTTATTACATTTCTGGAAAAAATAAAGCATAAAGTTGCACAATAATATATTATAAATTTGTGTGTAAGTAGTTGTAATGTTAAAAATATTGGTTTTTTTTAAGAATAAATTCTGCATAAGACTTAAGTAAAACTTATCATAACTGTAATAGAAAAATTATTTGCTTTTTTTCTTAAAAATAAATTCAGTTTATGACGTTTTTTTCTAAAAATAAAACAACTTTCCAATCTCATCTGCAAATTTTGCAAGCAATGGAAACATGACATTGATGTATTTTAAAATGCAACCAGATGCTCCGCAGGGTGCAGCTTTATACGACCGCAGAGGTTGAACCCTGAACGGTTGGGGCAAGTATGGACACAACTTTCAAGCTGGATTCAGCTCTAAATTTGGACTGTGATTAAATAGTTGACACAGCATAGGTTTCTGACACAGAATGAATGTGGTCTAATGAACTTAAAATGTTTGTTTTGCCTTCGAGCAATTCACTATGCTGTTGAATATTAATCCTCTCAAAAAATTGAAGAAATAGCAATAACTACTCATTTAAATACATCATAAAATATTAAAATGTAAAAAAAGTGCTTGTTATCACTGAACGGTAAAGATTGTTTTAAAATGATCAGTTGGTAGTAAAAGTGAAAATATACATTGTATATTGTATAAAACAATGATTTAAGTTGATTCAACTACTATTCTGGACAAAGAAAGATAACTCCAATCAATTGAAAATTTCTTGCTATTGCACAATATTGTGCAATTAGATATTTCTTGCTATTGCGCAATACTGTGCAATTGAAAATATTTGCTATTGCACAATACTGTGCAATTGAAGATTTCTTGCTATTGCTCAATACTGTGTAATTGAAAATATCTTGCTATTGCACAATACTGTGCAATTGAAGATTTCTTGCTATTGCTGAATACTCTGCAATTGAAAATTTCTTGCTATTGCACAATACTTAATATAATAATTTTGGATCCTGATTTGGACCAACTTGAAAACTGGGCCCATAATAAAAAATCTAAGTACATGTTTAGATTCAGCATATCAAAGAAGCCCAAGAATTCAATTTTTGTTAAAATCAAGCTAAGTTTAATTTTGGACCCTTTGGACCTTTATGTTGACCAATTTGAAAACGAGACCAAAAATTAAGAATCTACATACACAGTTAGAATCGGCATATCAAAGAACACAATTATTCAATTTTTGATGAAATCAAACAAAGTTTAATTTTGGACCCCGATTTGGACCAACTTGAAAACTGGGCCAATAATCAAAAATCTAAGTACATTTTTAGATTCAGCATATCAAAGAACCCCAAGGATTCAATTTTTGTCAAAATCAAACAAAGTTTAATTATGGACCCTTTGGACCTTAATGTAGACCAATTTGTAAACAGGACCAAAAATTAAGAATCTACATACACAGTTAGATTCGGCATATCAAAGAACCCCAATTATTCAATTTTTGATGAAATCAGACAAAGTTTAATTTTGGACCCTTTGGGCCCCTTATTCCTAAACTGTTGGGACCAAAACTCCCAAAATCAATCCCAACCTTCCTTTTATGGTCATAAACCTTGTGTTTAAATTTCATAGATTTCTATTTACTTATACTAAAGTTATGGTGCAAAAACCAAAAAAAAGGCTTATTTGGGCCCCTTTTTGGCCCCTAATTCCTAAACTGTTCGGACCTCAACTCCCAAAATCAATCCCAACCTTCCTTTTGTGGTCATAAACCTTGTGTTTAAATTTCATTGATTTCTATTTACTAATACTAAAGTTATTGTGCGAAAACCAAGAATAATGCTTATTTGGGCCCTTTTTTGGCCCCTAATTCCTAAACTGTTGAAACCAAAACTCCCAAAATCAATCCCAACCTTCCTTTTGTGGTCATAAACCTTGTGTCAAAATTTCATAAATTTCCATTCACTTAAACTTAAGTTATAGTGCGAAAACCAAGAAAATGATTATTTGGGCCCTTTTTGGCCCCTAATTCCTAAAATGTTGGGATCAAAACTCCCAAAACCAATCCCAACCTTCCTTTTGTGGTCATAAACCTTGTGTTAAAATTTCATAGATTTCTATTCACTTTTACTAAAATTAGAGTGCGAAAACTAAAAGTATTCGGACGACGACGACGACGCCAACGTGATAGCAATATACGACGAAAAATTAAAATTTTTGCGGTCGTACAAAAATTATCAACTGGCTAATCTTATGTTACTGAATTGGAATTGAAGGAGATGAAGTAAAGTATGGACAGTCAGGGATTACATTAGTGCCTTTATTTTGCCCAACAGCATCATGGACATGACCTTTCATCCTAATTGTGATCAAATATTTTGTAAATTATTTAAGAATTATGTGTATTCAATTTTTGTAGTATATCAGATTCAAGATTAATGCAGTAAATAATAACTTACTTTTGAAGTTCTTTCTGTTTACTTTTCATTCCCATATCAAACATCATTTTTTTAACTGCACTTTCATTTACACCTGCTACAACCTTGAAATATAAAGACATTTTTAATTTTAAAATGTAGCAAAAACCTGTCAGTTGAAAGTTGTGATACATGTTCAAATAAGTTGCTCAAAGCAGTGTTTAAGTTTATCTTTATTACTGTTGCTGGTGTTATAATTAAATTCAGATATTTATTTTGACATTGTTAAATCAGTTATAACAAGTGAATCTGTGAGCTACAGCACACTAATGATACCCCAACCCTGCTAAAAGGTATCAGGTAAACAGGAAGTGGTTGAGTAATGAATCTGAAAAGGCATCACACGGTTAAGCTGAATCATAAAAACCCTGAAACCAAATTTCAGAAATCCTTGTTATGTAGTTCTTGAGAAAGATGCGACAAAAAATAAACATGTGACGAACGAACTGATAGATGGATGGATGGACAGTAAGAGGTAAACCGTTTGCTTCCTCTTTTTTTAAAGCAGGGGTATTAATGGACAGACATGACGGATAGACAGATGGACAAACAAAGGTAGACTTGGAACATGTCCCCTCCTAATATTATTTTTTAAAAATTTTGCCCCATTAACAATTTCACTGCTATAACTAAGAGATTACCATTATACTGACACCTGCAGAGGAAGTTCAATTAGTATACTGGCAGTTTTCAGTAAACATATAAATTAGTAAGAGAGAAATAAAAGAAAGGGAATTGTATCAAGTCTAAGATATAGGTAAAACAGTATCCACCCCCCACCCTCCCTTTTTTTTTTTTTTTTTTTTTTTTTTTAAAGTGGACGTATAATAAAGTGGTGGTGTAACAATAAACAAAATACAACAAGTGTTACCTTATCATAGAATCTATTGAGTAATCTGGGTACAGAAGGAAATAATGTTGGTGATAGTTCTTTAATATCTTCCATCAATAATTTAACATCCCCTTGGAAAAATCCTATTCTTCCACCAGACATTGTCACTGTTACCTAACAAAAGAAAAATAATCTCATATTAATGATGTGTTGCTTGCTTATTACATGTATTTCATTCTTTAATTAACCAGTATTATTAATTTGGAATAGAAACAAAATTTTCTTAGTCTAAAAAACATTCGAAATTAATATCTAGCTTTATCCTTTTACAAAAAAGATTTTCTTGCTGTACAATGAATGTGACTACTCTACAACTAATATGACTTAACTCTTTAAAGATAATGCTTTAACACTGAATATTCTACATTTCATTGAAGACCTACCTCTAACAACCTTTCATATGAATGGGCTAATGGTAGATATGATATTAAAACATCTTCTGGTCCAAGAGTAACACCACCATTTTCCTAAAATAAAAGAGCACAAATCGTTGTGTTGAGTCAAAAACACTGAAATATTAATGTTAAAATGATTATTATTTCAAGATGTACCTATTTGAAGAGAGCATGCTATTTCATTTCTTACTTTGTTTTAGAAATAGACAATAAGATAAGTCATCCAACTAACTTCTAGGTTAAAATAAGAAACCCTCAGTGTCTAATCAATTTAATCACTACAACAGATCCATCGATTGATTGATTCAACAATTTAGGTTGTATCAGCGCGGGATTTTTTAGTCCGAGGCAGCTGGTGTGACCAGAGAGAACCATCAAACATAGTTTGAAGGACCACATTGTTGCATGAGAACTCCTTTACAATAATTATCATTAAAGTTCCATTAAAAACAATAGATAACAAAGGTGCACTTATTTTCTCAAAGGTCCCCATCAAAGTCATGTTTCTTTATCAACTACACTGATGTCATAGATTCATTATGGCAGATAATATTCATGATAAAATACTCACAAGTGTGACAAATGCTGAACAAACTGTAGAAATGGTTCCTTTATGTGTTAACATTGCTCCTTTAGGTAAACCTAATAAAAATTAAAGTTATATTTCATAAAAGTCTATCAAATCAAATGAAAATTAAATTGTAAATCATTATGTAGTGCTGCATATTTAAACACTCAGTTTCTAGATCACCCATATACATTTTGAATGATCACATTGGAGAACCCAATAGTTTAACAATAATATTTACATGCTTATGCAAATGTATTCAAATATCAATAATAATTATTAGTCATAAATATTTGTTCTTACATAACCTAATTGAAAACTTCACCTTTGGCTTTGAGGACAATACTATAGATAGGTTTAATATAATGTAATTTTGAGTTTGAAAAATATGATGTTATTTTGAGTTTGAATTATTTCCCTTGGACACCATTTTGGAGGAATAAATGGATTAAATTTTCTATTTGACTAATCAAATTGAAATATGCACTAACAAGTCTGATAAAAATACTGTAAGATCAGATTGAGGAATCAAGAAAGGCCAAAAGAATTAAAAATTTTCCACAAAATAATTAAAGTTGATTTTGGCTGATTTATGAAGGTCTTCGGACACTTAAACATCCAACATGTAGACAAAGGGAAGTAACTGTTGCTTCAAAGAGTGACAATAGATATCCATTTATTGGCTCTATAAATGGCACTAAAAAAGTAACACCGTTGTCTCTCAAAAGGGGGTTGGTTCCTTCTGCCCATTCTTTTCTGGGTAGTGTTGTATTGGGTTTTTTCTCTTTTGACCAGGTTGTTGCTTGTTTTCTTTGAGTTATATTTTTCAATTGCCATCAAAATGTTTATCACAGGAAAGACAAAAACATACCACTCATCATGAGCAGAAAGTTTGTGGTAAAATGTCACTTTGAGTTGTTTACTTGAAACCTTATTAACCAGTGACATTGTTTCAATATGTTCATAAATCTAAGCATCTTTAACTTTTGTTACTGATTATCCATTCACTATTTATTTTATATATCTAAGTAAAAAAGTTTATTTACCCACCTGTAGTACCACTTGTATAACATACAACACATATATCATCGGGTTTAGCAGGCTGTAAAATAAACAAATGTTATATAATATATTTATTAGAAATTTTTATAACATGCATGTTATGGTTATGGGTGTGTCATTAGAATTTTGTATAAACACTTTGGTAATTTGAATGCACTCAAAATCATATAGGTGTCAATTTTACTAAACTAATTTTTCTTTTCGCAAAAAAAATTCTATCTTTCACATGTTCTGCTACTTACTAAAGTATAAAAAAAAGTGTCATCCTATTATAATGACAATCTATTCGAAATAAAAAGTCTACTGTGATGTTATATTAAGGTAGAGATTTTCCCGAGGAATTCAAACCAACATAACAGTTCAATTGATCTTTAATTTGGAAATAAATAAATTTAAAACGTCTATTATGACATATACAATTACCTTTGGTTCTTGCGGAGATTTTTCACCCTGTTCCTAAAAAAATAATTATTATATGATATAAAATAGTATTTACAGTATTGTTTTACAACATCCAGAGTTATTTGTTTTTTGTAATACTGTAAATTTTTCAGTTGGTAGTATAGCCTGATTTTAATGTATTGGCACATTTCTATATTTTGATTTTAGTTAAGAAAAAATAACTAAAAACTGACAAGTTCAAATGCACCATTTTAATATGGAAGTCCTTTAAAGAATTTGCTGTTCTTGGTATATCTTTGTTAGTCTCTTTTCAATTCATTCTGAACCACTCTCTTGGCAATTTAGAGTTGACATATGGTTCAAGACAATTGCCTATTTTAAAGACTGTATTATGACTTCTTGATGTCTATTTAGTTTTATTGCATCGATGGAATGCTGTCTTACTAATGTATCCATATTCTCTAAGCTTAAACATGGTTGTTTCCTACTCCTTATAAGATTATCATCAGATGGTTGCTAGTTCTAATTAACTACCAACTCTCCTGAATAACTTAATATTGCTGACAACCTCAATAATATTGTATAAAACATACTTTAAAAAACTTTCATTGATATCCAATTTTAAATCAAAAGTGTAACTAAATCTTGTCACATCTTTCAGTGTCATTTGCAATTTACTTCTATTTTCTACAAATGCTATATGAAGTAAATGGTTTTTTTTAATAAGCCTATCAATGTTGGAAACAAAGTAAGATAGTCTCTGTACATGATCAATTGAATAACATGTTAGAATTAAAATAGCTTTTGATTTTAATTGAACATCAGACCCTAAATCTCAAAATCATTTAATGCTATATGTGTAAAGCTTACCTCCAAATCACTAAATGATAAGAGTTTGATCCCTAATTGTTGTGCTTTAGTCTGCAAGTCAAGAGACATTTCTTCCATCATGACAATTGTTTTAAGGTTTGGTGTTTCCTCATATTTATCAAACATGGACTGAACTTTTTTACATGTATCACAGATAACTAGGCTTATGTTGGCTGAAATATAAAATAATATACTGAAATGACTGTTACATGTATGTTGACAATGGATGGCTGTTAAATGTCCAATAGCAAACTTGAAAATGTTTTTGTGGTATCAGTATAAACTCTGCTTTGTACTAGCCAGATTTAAAACATGCTAGTTCACAAGGAAGACATGTCACCCAACCTGGACACATAAATCTTTGATATGACTAAGCAGGTGATTGGTCCCACCACCTGCACTTGAAGCCACCAATTCAATTCTTTTATTATCATTATAAAGAATGCTGAATTTAAATTACTAAGAGATGCTATTTAAGACAGTCATTTTTAGTTTTATTCTGAGATCATGTTGCCATTTCATTGATGATAGTACTAGTATTTCTTTTCATTGATAACAAAGGGTACACACATAACTCTTAGTTTTTGTCCTTTAAGGAATTGGAATAGGTGGCTGACCTTTGATAGAAAATTAAAAAATATTACAACTTTTTTAGACCCTGAACAACATAGAGTTTGACATAATATAAAGACACTTGTGTGATGTAAAAGTCTGTAGTTTGACATCTAATTATTTTCTTATTTTTCATGCTGTTTCGTTTCTGTCTCTTTGGAATTATACTTAGCTGCTGAACCGTAGCTCTTAGGTCCTTATGTTATTTTTTGACTATTTGAAGACCATAGAGCTACAGCCTTTTCCTATTTCAAAACGTTCAGAATTGAGACCCAGGTTCAGGTCGCATTTATTTCCCAAAAATTTATTGTTTATAATCAATATAAAGCTTGTCAATATATAGAGTTCATTTCTTTAGATATTCTTCTAGGACATGACGTACCTATTTATGTTTGAATATTCATTTCCATCATTCTATTTTCTAATTATTTCCATTTGTATACATTCTCCGCCTAATTTGTTCGGCCATATTGAAACCTGGGTGGCAATTCTGAACGTTTTGAAATTGGAAAATTCTGTAGCTCTATGGTCCGCAAATAGTCAAAAAATAACATAAGGACCTAAGAGCTATGGATCCACTACTAGAATTATACCCTACATCTTTTTTTATCATAAGCTATTTCTGTTCCCGTTTGTAATTGTAAAAATATAGATGAATACATTTTTTTGTATGAAATAACTACTGACCTTGATTGACAATATATGTACATGCTTCTGGTCCTAATGTGTCATATAATGGAACCAATGCCATAGAATATGTATAACATGCTTGTTCAACAATACCATACTGAAAATAAGATAAAAAAACATACTAAGTAATTACATGCTTTTTCCACAATACCATGATTCTAAACAATCAATCACAATTTGCTTATTCTACATCCCATACTGGGATTTTAACATCTTGTTTGTGTGTAAATTTGATGTTTTCATGCAAATGTTGAAATCAAATAGGCAGTCAATGAACCATGACTGAAGGTGCAGGACAAATAAATCTCCAATGAACCATGACTGAAGGTGCAGGACAAAATAAATCTCCAATGAAAGGAGAATTGTCAATGCTAATACAATTAGATACTAAATATTAACAACTTTCTGTTTAAGGTTCATCTTAAAGTGACCTAATTATAAACTTCAACATGTGAACTATGCAAAAGTTTCAAAATGACTAGACTGAGGGCGTGTGCCAAATTATCTTGTTGAAATTAGATGTCCCATTGCTAATACAACAGCATACCAAATATCATTGACCTATCAAAAGAGAGGTTCTTGTTTTAAAAGTAGACCTACCGGTAATCACATTTGTACATTATTGATGCATGAGACTTCATTGACAGGAGACAACAAAAAAACATAAATTATCTAGTCAAATGAGAAAAGTCTTACCAATACTGCTTTCTAGTTAGTTTTATATTCACATCATTTCTTTGTAAGTGCTATATTGTAACTTGAATATTTCAGATTTACCTCAACTCTGTTTTGTGAATATAACCCTATTCTTGTAGAATTTATAGCTGCCTGGTCATTTGCAATTAATCCTGCACCAATACTTGCTGCCCTATTTAAAACCTGAAATGAATTTGATTTGTATACAGTTAGTGTGGATGTATTTTGAAATTACCGTATATATATTTGAGCATGTGGATTACTCTACATACATCTTTGAAAGAACTCAATTTATATCATTTGAGCAAAAGGTTGCCCGGCCGCCGTACATATCCAAATCAAAAACTGATTTTCTTTCGAAAATCTGGTGAAAAGTTATCACTTTTTTCAGTATTGTTACATATACTATAATTTAACCAAATTTCTAGCCAACTTATTTAATAATTCTCAGAGACAAACAAATTTCAAAAGGATTTGGTCTTTCTGAGGCTATAACCCGTATGAGGAGTTGATAATTTCAGCCATATTGACTGATTTTTAAATCTTATTATTGCTTTTACAGATTTTCTATCTAACATACTAAGTTTCCTAGAAAAACAAATAAGTTTAGGTTAATCTTATCATTTAAAGGAGGAGTAGATCAAAATTTGGGCTATGTTCACTTTTTTTTACCATTTTGTCCGGCTAATCATTTCATGAAGTAAGAAAAAACAAATTTTATATCATCTAAAAACATATATAACAATTTTTAAACAAACAACTGTAATAAATGAATAGAATTTCATTTCTTTATCTTGCAATCCATATCAATTTACTTTAATATTCCAAAATAAGTTACATCTTTCTTTTTTGTGCACCTGTTAAGCCTATAAATATACTTCTTATATTAGTTACAAAGAAATGCCAAAATGCCAAAGTCAAAAGAAAACTGATAATTCCACATCTTTCTCTCCACTGATATCATACTACAATAGTTGTTAATGACGCTGCATCAAAATAAGGACATGTTGAAAACAAAATAGTTTGATTTTTCTCCTCTATTTACATTAAAAGTCAATGTTATAAAAAGAATAACTTATCAACAAATTCAGAAATAGAAAAATATTTTCACTTTAGTTGTTTGGTCACCATGCTGACTTGTTTTCTACAGATGTAGTCTGTATGCTGAATTGTTTTGTTTAAATTTAAAAAAAAAATGCCATCATTATTAATTTGTCCTAAACTAAATGATAAACGCCCCGATTGGTCCAAAACTTGATATCCATATAGTTGAAGAACTATACTTTAATTTGTCTAAATGGTTGCTATGGTAACAAACATTTTTGCCTTTTTATTAGTATTTTTTGCATTAAAATGTATTTTACTGGCTAGTCTAGCCATATAATCATTTCTTATCCATCTAAATAAAATTTTAAAATGTAGTAAACTGAAAATTACTGAAAATAAAAATACTTATATCACAAAAATATGAAATTTTAATGTAAATAATATATGACTCACCTGTTTTAAGATGCTCTTATTGTTACAAGAAATTTATAAGATAACAAATTTTTGCTTTACTACAAACAGTCTCAACACTATAATAAACATGTAATAGATCATAAGAACTAATTCAGTTTAAGTATTCAAACAAATAAAAAGTGGTTGCTATGGTAACATCTTCGTTTCCTTAGTTTCAATTGCAGGGGAATATGCATTATTAGGACAAAAGTGCAACATAAATTTGACATTTGTAACCTAGAAAGCAGGATATTTTATTTTTGACACATTTGACAACTTAGTTTGTAATTCTTATTACCTCTGTTTCTGTCCAGGTTTGAATAATTTCAATTTATAACTAGTTTTGTGTTAGGCTATATGATTATATGATGTTTTGATAAGTTTAAGCAATTTTAAATTTTAATGTATTGTTTTCTCGTTTCAATTGTTTTACATTGTCATTTCGTGGCCTTTTATAGCTGACTATGTGGTATGGGCTTTGCTCATTGTTGAAGACCGTATGGTTACCTATAGTTGTTAATTTCTGTGTCATTTTGGTCTCTTGTGGAGAGTTGTCTCATTGGCAATCATACCACATCTTCTTTTTTATACACAAGTTTTATCTGTAGATGTACAAACTTAAACGTCTTAAACATATTTTTTCTGATAAAGGAATGGGATTTTTTGTTATGTTCCAATCAAATTCAGGTAATAAAAATACTCTTCCTTTATACAAACAACTATACTGACAACAAATTGTATATACCATGCCGCTGAATTTTAAGCAGACAAAACCCTACCAAATCATTGACTTTTGTAAGATCATTTGAATGTACACAACTGAAAAGATTGGTTGCCTCGTAATTAACATTTACTCCACATCTCCTTGTTTGTCTACTGACTAGTACTGTTCTTAATTAAAAATTATGAAAAGGTCATTTGATACTGTAATTGAAAACAATAATCCATAACTACAATTTTATAATAACTAAATTGATATTGATAACATATAAACATGCACAAAGAAACTATTCCTCATCAACTGGTTGGACAGAAGAATTCTTCCATCTCTTGTAAGCAACAACATATTCCTTTTGTGTATGCCATATCTTAAAGCATGGTTCAATGCACAAAGAAACATTACATTCTCTACATTCGTAACAAGTCTCATGACCTGGCCGTTTGCGTTTTTGTAGGTTGTTCATATTTACATTGTTCTTTTCAGCCTCATTGCAGACTTTGCATAAACGTGCAATGTTTTTTTTTTTGCCCACCCCTACAATTCTAGAAATGAAATGTCTTTCACTTAGGCGTTCTAATTTCGCATTTGAAGGCCTTCCTACTTTATCACTTTCTATTGGGTTATTAGATACAAGTTCAGTTATTAATTGTCTTCTGAACGCTTTATGTGTTATATTAGGGTGGTCAGCTTTATACAAAGTGTATGCATCTAGAACAGCAATAGCAAGAACATGGAAAATTACCTTTTTCCACCACTTAAATGATTTAACAACACTATTAATGTAAGTAATCATTTGATCAGACCGATCAACACCACCCATATATTTATTATAGTAGTTCACAACACTAGGTTTTCTTATATAATCATTTGTCTCACGGTCACGACGGCGTGTGTTGACCAAATTGGTTTTATGTATAGTCGAAAGCATAAAAACAGCCTTTCCATCAAGAAATTTGACACAATTTAAAGGACCATTACTCATTACAGAAAGATCTCCTTTATTTGTAAGTTTTTTGTCTTTCAAAAATTGTGGAATACCACGACGGTTAGACCTTACAGTGCCTGTCGCTCCTACACCTAGACCATAGAGATCCCAAAATAGTTGGGGTGATGTGTAGTAATTGTCACAATACAGATTATAACCTTTTTCATACATGCCTCGTAACATATCCATGACTAAGTCATACGTCGCGCCATTTGAGCTTGGACCGATACCCGACTTTCCTGTATACAATTTAAATTTTGAAACATAACCGTTACTGGAGTCACTGATCATGTAGGCTTTGATTCCATATTTAACTGGCTTGTCAGGACTGTAAACTCGAAATGATAGATTACCCCTCCAAGGAATCATTCCTTCATCTAATGAAATTGATTGACCAGGTGTGTAAACTGAGTGAAATCTGTTTACAATACGACCATAGAAAGTTCCAAGTTTAAAAAGTGGGTTGTAGTTTGGTTGACCTCTAGCAACATACTCATCATTGTTGGCAAGATGGAAGAAAGATGACATTAGGAGAAATCTGTCTCTTGGCATAGTTGACGGAAAGAATGGTGTTGAAGTGACAGGGTTTTTACTCCAGTAATCAGTCACGTCTGACTGTGACAGAATACCCATTGCAAAAACTACAGCAATGAAACGCTTCATTTCTGTGGCAGTAGTGTTTGTCCACTTTCTAAACCTTGAAAATCTGCTCAAGTTATTGTTTTTATCAAGATATTGCTTTGCGTATCTGTTTGTTTCCTCAGAAATGTTCTCAAAATCATTTTCATTGACATATAAATAGAAATAATCAGAAACGGACGCATTGTCTGGGAGGTCACACTTAATTCCTGGGGTTTGCGTAAAAGGTAGAAGTTCTGGATTTTTTTCACCCATAACCCAGTTATCAATATCAAACAAATCATCTCTTTCAGAAACATTGTCAATATTTAGGTCATCCTCAGCAAAGTCATTTTCAGTAAATCCTTCAAATTCTTCATTTTCACTATCAGTGTCAGCAAATAGTTCACATATATTTTCAGCAATAGATGTGCTGGCTTCTGCCATTATCAGAAAGTAAACACAGAAACGCCCCCTTTTTATTTTATTTTGCGAAAAAGAAAAGATAGAAAAAAATAGCTGCATATTTTGGATAATTCATTGGAAAAACAACAAAACTCATTCATATTTATCAATTTATTTTTCTTGAATATACCTGAAAAGCCCATAAATATGGGAAAATATCAGACGATAAATAGATTTGACAACGGATTCACATTTTGTTTCTTTGATTCACGTTTCTTTTATTTCGGAAAAGAATTCCAAGTTTTCAAAGATTTTCGAGGAATATAGGTATTAACAGCACCTAGAAAGATGGATTTGTGTTCAGGCATTATTAATTTTATGGGAAATGTGTATCCTCAAGCATGGACACTGATAGAGTTACTGAAAAAAACTATAAATTGTTGGTAACAAACTGTGCGGCAACTTTCATTTTCTCTTTCGGAACGTCTCTCAAGCGAGTAAACTTCCGGTTGATATTTCCATACAATTTATGTATTTTTACCACCAAACTTCTAAATTTGCAAAATATCAATCAAATAACAACGATAAATTAATATTCACCTTTAAGACAATATTTTATTCTTACGGTTTTAGACGAAATCTATTTATATAATACAGGAAAGGGCGGGGCATGTGCGCGGGAATTTCATATTTCACGTAAACTGTTTTATTTCATATTTTTACTTAAATAATTCCATTTTTTTCACAAAAGAACTTTTACACGTGTCAAAATATTCTTCTATTTACCCAGACATATAGTTTTGATAATCAAATGAACAAGAATTGAGCGAGGACGAAAAGGATTTCCCTAGATGTATTTTTAGATTTTTTACGTCATGCCAAAAACAATTTATTTTCCTGAAAGTAAAATTAAAGTGTATATTTGTTTATTATAAAGACTTAAAATGGTTCAAATTGAATAATGGATATAGATCTGATGGCTCATTCAAATTTAAACTCGGAGTTTTGTGATTATGCGAGGATTTGAAGGTTTTTTGAAAGGTCAGAAAATTGCCAGTGTAACCCGTCAAAAGACGGGTTCCGCACTGAGAACGACGACGTCAAACCCGTCATTTCTATTTTTGAATTCCTGTATTATGGTAGTCTATCATTCTATGACACCCTCTGAAGATCACCCACACTTTATACTTTTTTACAGTCTTATTATAAACACATCAAATTTTCACTTTGTAACCTCACACTGGTCAAAAATAGTGATTCTTACGAGGAAATTTGAGTAATCTGTATTGATTTTGACTGTTTTTGGCACACAATTGTTAACAATGAAAAGTATTTGATCAATTTTTTTTCATAAATTAAAGAATTCACAAACCAAAGAATGTTGTACGAATTATTAAAACTTAAGACTCCAAAGTCTGTATCTGTCATTTGGCAAATTGGCAATCATATTAATTTTTCACCTTTTTTCATATAAAATTTGATGGAATAATGACAGAAGGCTAGCTATAGCTTCAGATCAAGTGGCCTATTAGTGAGCTTAAATGTAGGAGAGCCATGTTGTAGTTGTTAGTGCATCTGACTACTAACACAAAGGTTCCTGGTTCGATCCTAGGTTTGGGAGAAAATTTCAGGGACTGAGTTTTCAGCTCTCCATTGACACCATTTGCGTGTATTGTCTTGAGAAACAATGATAGTCCGCCAGAAGGGGATGATAAGTGGCTGACCCGTGTTAAGAGAGAGACATATCTCTTGCACATAAAAGACACCCTTGTAGATTTTGATAAAGAGTAGGCTAATGTCGCTACAAGGCAGCACTCACACCTGCAAGGTGGAAAGGGATTTATATAAATTGCAATAACTTGTTTCCAAATTCACTATAAATAAATATGATTAAGCTAAAGCTTAAATGTACTCAACCAGTGCTGTAATTGACATATCAACTAGTATTACTTCATTGTTTTATCATGTCTTTTTTTCAATCTCTTAGAAAAGATTTTATCTTCACTCTAACATCATCAAAAACTAAGTTGTATAAATGTAATATGGGAGCCATATATACTAAAGTAGGAAAAAATTGGTTATAAGCATTCTATAAATTTCAAGGTGGGAGCCATGAAATAAGATAAATATTATGTTGGTTAATGCTATGCTACACTAAAGGTAAAAAAAATAAGTCAAGCCTCCCATAAACTTAAAATGCCCTAAATTATTCCTTAACAATATACATGTAGTTTACAACTGACTATTTTTCGAACATTCACTTATAAAAATTGAAAGATACCATAAATATATTGATTTTATATGGCATTTATTGGTTTATTACCAGACATCAAACTTATAAAAGTTTTATAAAAACAATTAATATATTTACATCATTGTATGATATCCATTTATACGGTTCTTTACTACTTGGCTTCCATCCATAGCAAGCACCATTACCTGAAAAATATAAACTTTCTCTTACTTAATTATAAACAATAATGTATATATATATTAATATATACATGTATTCCAGTAGCACCAGTAATTGTTGTTATATCATAGCATAAACATACCACCTGCTCTTAATTTATCACACAGGTGTTTTCCTTTTTTTAAATCTTAGATTAGGAAATTATCAATTTTAATTCTTCTGGCCTTGATATCTACTAGAACTCCTTATATCTCATGTTATATTTCTGATTGATTTATTGATTATTCGTTGCTTAACCACGTTAAGTGGCAAATATTTCATGCATACTCAGGACAGAAAAATTATCAATTAAAACAAAAGGCAGGTCCTTTAATAAAGGCTCTCCTGGCATTGCCTGGATGAAAGTAGTGGATATTTAAACTGCGACAGGAAAATGAGGTTATATTGAATAGAGATAGAAATTTTGTCTTGCAACAGGCCACCTACGAACCCCTTAAAGATTTGTTGCAAGGGTTCTAATTGAGCATAGAGTTTGGCACTCTCTTTAAACAAGGCATCAAATTAAGCATCACCTTGCTGACACGACATGGATTGAAAGTTGATGGCAATAGATGATACAAATATAATGATCTATCATAGCAATATTGTACCTACTTGATACTTGTGCTCCATTTCTGAATGCTTCATAAAGAGTCTGGACATTTTCATCCAGATATTCTAGAAGTTTACCATCTTTACATAATTTTGATATTCTGGCTTTGTCTTTACCCTGTAATTATAAACAAAAGCACATCTTTAATTAAGTGCAACATTTTTATAAAATCAGTTCTGATAAGATTATACTTACTGGTAATTGTTATCATTTACCAACTCAGTATTAGACATGGATAGTTAACAGTTTCTGCAACCATCAAATCATAGATTGATGCCAGGTAAAATACACCTGTTCGCTTATGTTAAGATAATACACTTTTTATAATTACTCCTAAAGAATATACAAAGTATATTGATGACACCACAAAAACTAAAAATTGTCCAAAAAAAAAACATGAAAAAAGGTCAGGGTCAGATGAAACCTGTCTGACAGACTTATAAACCTTAAAATCAGTGCATGCATCAATACAGTTGAGCAACTGCTTATAGTATCTAACATGTCTAAGAAACTGAACAAACAACAAAAATATAGCATCGACCAATGAACCATAAAAATGAATTCAAGGTCAGATCAATGTCTGCCATGTAACCCTTACACTAATTCCAAATTTCCAATCCCAAAATATTATCAGTTGCTGAAGTTCAGCTGAACCATAAGGATGCTGTTTATGGATGGACATATGACAGATGGATACTTTGTAACATAAAGCATCAGCATATATTGAATGATGTATACAGGTTTTCTACCTTCTGAAATATATATATATTTTTTGTTTACGTCATTGGAAGTGCTGCTGTCACTACTAGATAGTTAACACTGTGTCTAGCATTCACAGGCAAGACAAAAGCAGACCAAGATTGCACTGTTTAATTTCATATATTTTTAAACAGTGAAATGTCAATAAATGTTAATTCTATTTGTCATTCATTGCTTCATAAGGCCACAATTAAAAATATTTTGGTTTGCCCAAACCCTACCCAAAGGTTGAGACAGTGGGTAGGTAGGTAGGCATTTTCTTTTTTTTTTTCAAAAAGAGAAATTGAAGTATCGGGTGTTTATTAGTCTTCATGCCTATCTGATTAAAAAAAAAACTTCTTCAAATCAGGACAACAAAAGAATTTGAGTAGGCAGCTTTTTTCTGGGTAGGTAGCGTTTGGGCAAACAAACCTATTCTTTTTTATGGCCTAACAGATATTTTTTACTAAAAGTAATTATAAAAGAAATGACAGTAAAATCTGGTATTGACTTTAATCCTCCAGAACAAAGAAAATCTTCTTAACAGCAAGCCTCTTAAATCTAAAACAAATATTAAAATAACATAATTGCAACTGCATGAGTTGATTGTCTCTTTAACATCAACCAATATCAAATTATGAGAAAAATGCTCAACTGTCAACATATAAAAATATAGCGATAATATAACTTTTGCCAAGAGCTAAGAGGCATACAACACCACTTGTGTAAAGTAAAATTTAATTTTAACTATAAGAGTAACTACTTTCTATAAGAAAAACAAAAAACAAGGTCAGGGGCAAATGATATTTGATTGATGGACATACACCCTGGACAACAAAACTCCATATCAATTATTGTTTTACATGTATTCCCTAGTGAAGAACAGCTCAATCCCAAAAACCTTACACAAGTAAAAGAGCATGGACAAAATGTCACGGTCAGGTGAAAATTATTGACTAACAAGCAACCTTACACAAATTTCACCTAACTGGGGAGGAAGAAGGGATAAAGGTGATTTGAATTGTAAAGACAGAGTAACTGACAAATCTATTAAAATCCCTCCCCATTATGTCAATTTACAGATATGAAGAGTGTATTAATTATTCAGTATTTCTATTTCGAACCAGTTATTCTTGAGATGACAGTTGCTTTTAAGGGGGTTACAGGTATTTGTTATGAATTGATTACTTTTCTTTACAGTACATAACATCAATAGTAGTTAAATAGATATATACCAGATGAACTAATGTTACATTAATTCTAATATAGGTGTCTTCTTTCTATCTTTTATTCCCAAGTCAAAAGAATTTATTGATCCTCCATTTCTTTGTATCAGTATATAATAAACATATATTTTCACCATCATTCAGAAAAAAAATCTAATAAAATGTCCATGGTTACAAATTATTAGTAGCAGAAAAGTATTGTCATTATATTTTCAATTACTTTATTTTTTAAGTATATTTTCAGTTATTACATCTAAGTATAATAATGATACTTAATCCAATTTTTAACCCTTTCCTCCATGGATTTTTTTTTTAATATACTTGATTTGCATGGGATTTTTTTTCAGTTAAAAAAAAATCATCAGTTTTAAAGTGTTAATGCATTGTGAAAATCAATATTTCATGAATGAAATTCAAGTCAGATAATTCTCATGAATCTCCTTTTCATATTGGATACAATTTTTTTTTAAGTCTGATGCAGACATTTTGTAGTCAAAGCATTTCAACTGAGGTACTACACAGGTGTCAAAAGGCGTCATTATGGAGTAAAGGGGGTGGCGTCAAAAGGCGTCATTATGGAGGAAAGGGTTAAAGATGACATGAGGATTATTGCACACCTAGAAATAAGATACATGCAATACAGCTAATGGCATCCCTTTGAAACTGCTGCCATTGTCAAACTTTCTCAAAAATCTTTTTCCACAGAATCAAAACTTATTTTTAGAGTGCAATTACTTCTCAAATTACACTACTACCCTTTTACTATTTAAGACATATAAGTGCAAAAAAAATCTTTTATTTATTAATAAGTAGCAAATATACACATCTGTAATTCAGTGGTTGCCTTTTGTTGCTGTACATCATATTTGTTTTCCACATAATTTTGTACAAAAATTAGGCCATCAGTTTTCTCGTTTGAATTGTTTCATATTTGTCACTTCTTAAACTATAATAGCTGACTAGGTGGTATGGATTTTACTCAATGTAAAGGCTGTATGGTGACTTATAGTTGTTAATTTCTGTATCATTTGGTCTTTTATGGAGAGTTGTCTTATTGGCAATCATACCACATCCCTTTATTTTTAGATGTACATGTTCTATTAAATAAGCATTCCACCTTAACACACACACTTTTGGCTACCAATTGGGAAGGCCTGTTCATTTTAGTTTCAAGAGTCAATGAAGTATTTTGGGCTAAAAAGGGTGCATATGATATAATAATTGTTGCTATACCTGTTTTAAATAGATGTACTATAAAATAACTTTCTATAGGCTTTCTAAGGTACAGATTGAGTTTCTTAATGACTAAAGCTAACAGGTAAGCAGTACAAGCTCTTATAAACCTCTATTTAAAATCTAAATAAGATTATAAACCATCAAGCAAAGTAACAAATGAAGTCACAAAAGATAATCAACATATTCAACTAAAAAATTTTTTTTCTCTGTATTATTTACAGACGGAAGTGTATTAAACCTCCAATATTTAAATTTTAAGTAGTCGACAAACGATACTTTTAAAACAGAATCAATACGTATATAAAACAACTTACAAATACAATTTCCGACTGTGATTGGAATCGACTGTTACTTTTTGTAATAACTACTGAAGCTGAATGTCCCATATCCAACAATTCATTCACTAACGATGTTTAGTTCTTAATTGATTGATTAGTTTTCCAGGTAAACAGAGTATATTTGTCTACTTCATAACCATAAATAAAAAACTTCCATTTATTAGTATACTATAAAGTTTCCTTTTCCAGCCATTTATATTTTGCTTCCACAATTGACAATCATAGTATTAAATGCTAAGTTTCATTTTTTATGGTGATCGGTAGAAACAACAAAGACACAGGTAAATACAATGAAATATAAGAGAGCAGCAATCCAATAGCTATGTACCAATAGTGATATGAAACGAGTAATGTATCAATAATAGTACCAACACACTTCCAATCAATGTAAATGTTTATCACAACTTATACTTGAAGTGGGATGTATATCATGCCATTCTATTTTAGCCATTCAATACAAGTTACGTATATCTTACATCCCATGTGATAATTACAGCAACAATATTGACACTAGTTCTATTAATAAACTCAGAAATTCCACTAACATCTACATCTTTCTGTAAATAAAACATGAATCATCGCTTATGCTTCCGCCTAGTATAATCACTATTATAAGAAAAACTGGGAAGATATAGCTGCTCCCTCATTTATGCATAGTTACAACAAAGTCTAAAGTTATTAATTATTTAAAATAAACAGAACAGGCAAAGAAAATAAATAATGATGTGATTTTTTTTTTATGATTGTTTCATTTCCACAAAGATTGTGGTATTCTGAAATAGTTGCAGAATCAAGATGTCTTCCCCTTTTATAGGTATGACAAGGCCATGTTTTAACAAGGGAAATCTGAATCATCAATTGAATCAAAAAAGAAATAGGATTAGAAACTAAAGATTCAGTGAAAGTTTTCTTTAGACCTATTCTCCTGTCAACAGGGAGTTAAGGTTACAGAGTGTAACAGACAAGTAGACAAAACATTAATATAGGACTGAACAGAATTCATAATCCCTATACACAGTTGCTCCAATAAGCAAGGTGTATAATATCAGGAAAAGTGGAATTTAACTATAAAATATTTACTAAACATATGTTTTATAGAAGCATTTTGTCCATTCTTAAAACAAGAGTGCACACACTGAAATGTCTCGCCTTCTATACTAATCATTGATATTATGTTGATAGTCCTAAGTATAAAGCTAAGCTTTATTACAACTGTCACATAAACTTAACATTAACCAAGATAACTAAACAAAGACCAATGAACCTTGAAAATGAGATCAAGGTCAGATGAACCATGCCAGGCAGACATGTACAGCTAACAATGCTTCTATACAACATATATAGTTGACCTATTACTTATAGTTTAAGAAAAATAAACTAAAACACAAAAACTTAAAGTCATAAGAAACGAGTGACTGGTGAAAAATAATGTTCATCCAATTCTTGAACCAATGCATGTATGTATCATAAACTTAGTCCTCTGTGCACGATTTTATAATTTTTTACGCAAATATATCGTATAATCGTCATTTTTTTTTCTATCTGTCTGTTATGATTTAACAAATATGGCTACTCATTAAATGCCGTGTTTTGAAGCCGAAGTTTACCGATTGTCACCTTACAGTAAATAATCAAGAAAAAGCATGGGTATTTAGCACGTGTTTAACATATACAATCAGGTAATTGTTTATTTTAAAGACAGATTCATGCATATTGCTATCAATGGATTTTAACGAGGAGGGTCATGCTTAGGTCACTATGCATACGGAAAATATGTCGGCAAATTGCTTCCTGGCAGCAAGCAATTAAAAATAAGTAAACCTCTTCTAAATGTGGACAAATTAAAGAATTTTCCTCAGAAAAAAGTATATGTACATAAGTTGTATAATGAAAACTATCCATTTAGTTTTAAAAAAACATATGCATATTTTTTTTTTAATTTGAGGTTTCATATGACTTTAACACTGTGCAATGAACCGTGAAAATGAGGTCACAGTCAAATAAAACCTGCGCTACTGACATAAAGATCATAAAATATTTCCATACACCAAATATAGTTTACCTATGGTATATAGTATTAGATAAAAAGACCAAAACTCAAAAACTTAACTTTGACCACTGAACCATGAAAATGAGGTCAAGGTCACATAACATCTGCCCGCTAGATATGTACACCTTACAATCATTCCATACAACAAATATAGTAGACCTATTGCATATAGTATGAGAAAAACAGACCAAAACACAAAAATTTAACTATAACCACTGAACCATGAAAATGAGGTCAAAGTCAGATGACCACTGCCAGTTGGACATGTACACCTTACAGTCCTTCCATACACCGAATATACTAGCCCTCTTGCTTATAGTATCTGAGATATGGACTTGACCACCAAAACTTAAACCTTGTTCACTGATCCATGAAATGAGGTTGAGGTTAAGTGAAACCTGTCTGACAGACATGAGGACCTTTCAAGGTACGCACATATCAAATATAGTTATCCTATTACTTATAATAAGAGAGAATTCAACATTACAAAAAATTTGAACTTTTTTTTCAAGTGGTCACTGAACCATGAAAATGAGGTCAAGGACACTGGACATGTGACTGACGGAAACTTCGTAACATGAGGCATCTATATACAAAGTATGAAGCATCCAGGTCTTCCACCTTCTAAAATATAATGCTTTTAAGAAGTTAGCTAACGCCCCCGCCGTAGCCGCCGCCGCCGGATCACTATCCCTATGTCGAGCTTTCTGCAACAAAAGTTGCAGGCTCGACAAAAAACCCCAATAAATGCACACATAAAATTTCTGAATTTACAGTTTACGTAACAGAACCACTGCTTTAAAAATATAGATTATATTTGCATTAAACCATTGAACAAATGTATAAGGACATAATTTTATTCTCTTTTGACCCAAAGGGACATCCTAAGAGATATACATTATACATAATTCTAAAATAACTTTTTTACATGCAATATATAACAAGTAACCTCACTATAAGGTTAATCTTTCAAATTGATGAATTGATTTATTGATAAAAAAAAAGACTCATGCATTAAGAAAATCCCAGAATAAACCAGAGCCTAGCTGGTGGATGTAGCAACAAGGATTCCTACAAATTTATTCCAATTGTTCAATAGCTTCAAGAATTTACTTAGTGACTAAGAATGCACTAAACAATTTTAAACATGGATAACTGATAGTTATATCCCACACTTTAAGGCCCTACGGCTAGATAAGGTGAAACATATATGTAAACATCTTAGAATGTTATATCTTTTTATGCTCAAGGTTTTTAAATTGAAATATATGACAGTCGTAACTAAATTGAAAATGAAAACAACACTTGGAAAATTTTGTGCATCAGAAGTACTTTTCTTGGTTTACCTACGTAAGGATCACCTAAACCCCAAAATTTAAAAGCCAAGGCTGTATAAATACTTTAAAAAAATTTCAAAGTAGATAAAAGATGTAAAATGAACAATAGTCAATACAAATCTACTTACAGGAGCAATCTCAGACTGGGAACTGAACTTATCCTGGGAAATTTCTAAAGATTCTGACTGTCCCATTACTATCAACTTAAGTTGACTAATAAGGTAGATATCCTGGTATGAAATTTATGTGTAATATCAATCCTGTAATAAATCATGTGTGAACTGTGACCACTTATTTTCTTAACCCAGAAATACTGCTTTCAAGGTAAAGTAAACAACTCTTTTAAAAGTGACTACCAGTAGTAATTAAATGGTCAGTTTACCTGAGGACAAATTCACCACCAATACACATCAAGGTGATAACTAATCATACTTCACTATCTTTACTATGGGAAAAGAAGCAAGTTAAACTTTATATACAATAACATGTAGATCCCCTTATTGTAAGATACATGTATTCAGAGATTCAAAAGATATCATGGCAATCCCTGAACCATCTAATGGCTGTGACTAATGCATTTAGATTTAAAGAAGGTAATATAGTTTCTAAATGGTATGCATACCAATAGTCATGCTAGTTGCTTTTATTTGAAATGATAAAGCAGTACATGTAATAGCAATGTTGACCCAAGGATATTGAATATAATATTATATTATAACCAGAGAGAGAAATTTTTGCATATTTTTGAACATTTGAATTTTTTTATTTAAACATTTGTTACTGTTTTGCTCCACTGTTGCACAGAGGCCAGGGTTCATATTCTGATTGAAAATAAAACTAAAGGATGCAAAAACCAACAAATATTAATGGTCTAGTATTAGTGTTTCTACATAAAAATATTTATGAATCTGAGATGACTACAGCATTTGAAAATCAGAAAATTCTTTTCAATAAATATGACTTAAGGAGACAGAGCCTTACTGATGTGCATATTATATTGATTGATGATTGTTGGTTACTAAATATTATCAAGGCAATTATAACCAGATGCTCCGCAGGGTGCAGAGCTGCTTTATACGACCACAGAGGTTGAACCCTGAACAGTTGGGGCAAGTATGGACACAACATTCAAGCTGGATTCAGCTCTAAATTTGGATTGTGATGAAATACCGGTAGTTGACACAGCATAGGTTTCTGACACAGAATGAATGTGGTCTAATGAACTTAAAATACTTTTTTTGCCTTTGAGCAATTCACTATGCTGTTGAATATTAATCCTCTCAAAAAATGTTTGAAGAAATTTTCTTTTTATTTATGAAATCTGAAATGAGAAAAAATTTACCCCCCCCCCCCCCCTTTTTTTCACATCCCCTTTCTCTTTTTCCAAAACTGATCTCAATTCAAATTTCTAATGGAGTTTGCAACAATAACTACTCATTTAAATACATCATAAAATATTAAAATGTAACAGAAGGTGCTGTGCTTGTTATCACTGAATGGTAAAGATTGTTTTAATTTATCAGTTGGTAGTAAAAGTGAATATACATTGTATATTGTATAAAACAATGATTTAAGTTGATTCAACTACTACTCTGGACAAAGAAAGATAACTCCAATCAATTGAAAATTTCTTGCTATTGCACAATATTGTGCAATTAGATATTTCTTGCTATTGCACAATACTGTGCAATTGAAAATATTTGCTATTGCACAATACTGTGCAATTGAAGATTTCTTGCTATTGCGCAATACTGTGCAATTGAAAATTTCTTGCTTTTGCACAATACTGTGCAATTGAAGATTTCTTCCTATTGCTGAATACTGTGCAATTGAAACTTTCTTGCTATTGCACAATACTTAATATAATAATTTTGGATCCTCATTTGAACCAACTGGGCTCATAATCAAATTCTAAGTACTGTTTAGATTCAGCATATCAAAAAAGCCCAAAAAAAACAATTTTTATTAAAATCAAACTTAGTTTAATTTTGGACCCTTTGGACTTTAATGTAGACCAATTTGAAAACGGGACTAAAAATTAAGAATCTACATACAAAGTAAGATTTGGCATATCAAAAAACCCAAATTATTCAATTTTTGATAAAATCAAACAAAGTTAATTTGGACCCCAATTTGGACCAACTTGAAAACTGGGCCAATAATAAAAAATCTAAGTACATTTTTAGATTCAGCACATCAAAGAACCCCAAGGATTCAATTTTTGTTAAAATCAAACTAAGTTTAATTTTGGAACCTATGGACCTTAATGTAGACCAATTTGAAGACGGGACCAAAAATTAAGAATCTACATACACAGTTAGATTCAGCATATCAAAGAACCCCAATTATTCAATTTTTGAAGAAATCAAACAAAGTTCAATTTTGGACCCTTTGGGCCTCTTATTCCTAAACTGTTGGGACCAAAACTCCCAAAATCAAACCCAACCTTCCTTTAGTGGTCATAAACCTTGTGTTTAAATTTCATAGATTTCTCTTTACTTATACTACAGTTATGGTGCGAAAACCAAGAATAATGTTTATTTGGACCCCTTTTTGGCCCTCAATTCCTAAACTGTTCAGACCTCAACTCCCAAAATCAATCCAAACCTTCCTTTTGTGGTCATAAACCTTGTGTTTAAATTTCATTGATTTCTATTTACTTATACTACAATCATGGTGCGTAAACCAAGAATAATGTTTATTTGGACCCCTTTTTGGCCCCCAATTCCTAAACTGTTCAGACCTCAACTCCCAAAATCAATCCCAACCATCCTTTTTGTGGTCATAAACCTTGTGTTAAAATTTCATAGATTTCTATTCACTTTTACTAAAGTTAGAGTGCGAAAACTAAAAGTATTCGGACGCCGACGCCGCCGACGACAACAATGACGCCAACGTGATACCAATATAGGACCAAAATTTTTTTAATTTTTGCAGTCGTATAAAAATATATTGTTGAAAGGTTGGGACTTGAACCATTTTTGATATTTTAATGGTGCATAATCAGGGGATGGGGCATTATTTTTCAGAGGATTACCCTTCTTAAACAGTCAGCACGGTTAGCCACTAGTCCGATGCCCCAGACTAGTAAAATTTCATTCGGACTAGTAAGTTTTTGCAAAACTTTGTATGGCCCAATAAGAAAAATGTCAGAATATTGATCTTTGGACTAGTAGTTGAAAAAGTTTTTGGTGCAGACTGTTTTATGCAATGAAAAGGTCTTGCCTTGTCATGGCAAGCAAGAATATATATGGTTATGGGGTGGACATATCAAGGTCAAAGGTCAAAACCAGATATCGCCTTGTCATGGCAAGCAAGAATATATATGGTTATGTGGTGGACAATTCAAGGTCAAAGGTCAAAATCAGATGTCACCTTCCATGGCATGCCTTGTTTTGTCTTGATGTTTCGCACCCATGTGTCAAAGTCCAAAAGCCTGAGTCAAAGGATAAGAAGTTAAATTCTTGATAGGACAATGGAGAAAATTTAAGACTTCAAGGATATAGGCCAAGGTCACAGGAAGATAATAACAATATGCAAGATACCTCTTATGGTTATACACCTGTGTGTATAATACCAGACAGAAGTAAAATAATAAAAATAATGAACTGCAAGGAAAATTAAACATGGAAAGTCTGAAAGTCTGTAGTCAAATACTACCCTCCTTTAAGAGTAGACTAGTCCGACAGATGACCTATCTATCTGCCTTTAAGACTAGACTACCCCATAAAAAGGGTAGTTCACCTAACCTAATAATGATTTCATGGTTCAGCTAACAAGCAAGCTAACCAAAGATATTACCTTTACCTACACTCAATGGATTTTGTTGTAATGTGTTTGAGTTTTTGATTTTGCCATTGGTTCAGGGACTTCCTATTTCAATTTTCCTTGGAGTTTTGTATTTTTGTCATTTATACATGTACTTTTTGCATGTTATAAAAAATATTGAAATTAGCAAACTGCATGCTAAAAAGTTAGGAGCAAAAAGGATTTCCTTTATTGGTAAGTTAAAAGAATTTCATCTTAGAAAAAGATGATGACATTAAGACTATTCTAAGAGAGATAACTCTTGGTATATTTTCAAGTTGCAGTTTTATCATTGCAAAGTTTGACTACCAAGAGTTGGAAATTGGAATAAAGTATAAAGGTTAATTGGCCAAAAAGAGATTTACTGAGACTGATGTCTAGGGTAAACAGACAAATCTGTATATAAAGGTCATCCTCTCAGTCAAGGAAAATTGACCTTATCAGATGTGACCTTTGAAATGAGATTCAAAACGCATAGGCATTACTACAATGTGACAAGAGGGTGGCATGACAAGACAGGATTTAGTTTAATAGAGTTGACCTTGATAGCTGTTTTTATTTCAGTTCTGTTATTTCCACTTCTTTTTACTCAGTAGCATACTAGCATTATATTTTTCAAAAAGTTAAAGACTGCATTTTTAGTGAAATATTAGTACAATGTGAATCTGAAATTTAACCATCCCCATTAAATGCATGCCTAACTTCTAACTTAGGAGTTTCTGAGCATGTTAATCTTGGAAGACTGGTTGATGATTTCTAGATCTGTTTTAGGTTGTCTTGTGTTGTTTAGTTGCTTAATCATCAATGTTTACACCACTTTTATCAATTTCATACTACAGACACAACCAACCAAAGTACACCAAGATGCAAGCTCAGATAACCCTGCATCTAATGATACCTATGATGTAAAATTGAATTGACTTATTTATAAATTTTTGCTGATCTACTCTTAAGTAGCTATCTCCAATCTAGTCATATATCCTAAAGCACCTCATCAGTATACTATAAAATAGGTAACAAATATGGAATAGATTAGAGAATTGAGACAGAAAATGTGTCAAAGAAACAACTGGACCACAGAGCAGAAAACAGCCTAATGCCACCAATGGGTCTTCAAAGCAATAAGAAAATCCCACACCAGGAGGCAGCCTTCATCAAAATATAAAAGTTATATTTAAAAGCTTGGAATAGGTGAAATGACAGGATTTGCATTGCATTTCTATCCTTATTCAAGATGTCAGTGACTGTATTTAGCAAAAAAAATATAGCTTCAATGCATTTTGACTATGCAAGGCCACACTTAAAAATATTTTGGTTTGCACAAACCCTACCAAACATTGAGATAGTGGGTAGGTAGGTAGGCATTTTCTTTTTCTTTTTTTGGCAAAGAGAAATTTAAGTATCAGATGTCTATTAGTCTTCATGCTTATTTGAATAAAAAAATATATTTCAACATCAGGTTAATAAAAGATTTTGAGTAGGCAGCTATTTTCTGGGTAGGTAGCGTTTGGACAAACACACATATTCTTTTTTTATGGCCCAAATAGCACAGGTTCAGTATTAATTTTGATGTTAGCATTGATCAGTAAAGCTTGAAAATTCGACAAAAATGATAAGAGGACTAATGTTATTGATGACTGACATTTAGTAGCCACTGGCCTTTTACCAGACTTTCAGAATAATTTGATTTGTACCTTGATTATTATGGTTTGGTTGTTCAGGTCTACAGCTGACGGAACAGGATTTGGACTCTGTGTCAGATATAAATATGTTGCTGTGGAAACAGCACTCAGAGTTATGGCCCCTGCTCCAGCTAATTTTAGATAGTCCATGTCCCGTCCAGTTATCTTCTGAAATAAAAATAAAAAGACAAATGTCAAGGTAATATCCTTGTTCCAGTTATTTAGATGTAAAGTTGTACTTAATCTTATTACTACATCATGTCATGTTATAAGTAAATCGTCAAACTATAATCAGAATATATCCCAATAATACTGGATTATGTATGTAAATATTTATGTTAAATAATTAAAAACTTTATAACATTTAACAGATTTAAAGTATATATTATTTATAAATTGATTACCTGGTAAATAAATACTCATCTACATGTACATGTATATACATTTATATAAATCTTATTACCATAGATTCGTCTCCTTGTTAAGTTTAAATTTTATAATCCTAAATTGATGGTATTTACATGTTCATACCTTTTTAAATTTTAATAGTAGGTAGTTTAATAGTTACGCATACATATAGCTAATGTTTAAATGGACTGCAGTTTTCTTTTTTTACAAAAATTCATAATTGAATGTAAACAATAAAAATCTCTTAACTTATAAAAAATAATTATCAAAAGACTTGAAAATTTTCCCTATATGCTTTAACTATACAAACCATTGCCAAATTTCTTTAGAAAATTATTAACATCCCTATGTTGTTACGTATATGATCAAAATGTTACTATCAAAAGTACGCTGAAGCTTTATAAAGGTCACATGTACATGCAAGGCCAATAATCCTCAAGGTTACTAATACTACAATCATACCATTTTATGACCTTGATCTTGAACTTAAAATGATTCATGTTTTCTTTCACTTCACACCATACAATGTAAAGATAACTAAAACAAACAGCCACCTGTATAAGGTGAAACCTCTTCCATATATACATGTACTACACATAACCTTAACCTCACAGTATACAACAATAAGCAACCAGTCTAAAAACATTTATCAAACTGTAGAAACAAAAAATAATGGTTTGATAAATACAGAACTAAAATTAAATAACCTAGTGATAACAGAGAACTCAGTCCAAAGTTAACATTTAGATTTGTTTGCCTTTATGCTACAGTAAAAGGTGTCATACTACCAAATTATAGTACATCACATCCCGTTGTATACTGAAAAAGGGTAGAAATTTGTTCCCTTAAATTTGACAGTAGTAGGAAATTAATACATGAATAAATTTTATTGCAGTAAAACATTTATGAGTCATCAACATATATCTTTGGTGTTTCAAAGCACCATTCTTTTTTTTATTTGGTATTTCTCTAAAATATTTTGGAAAGTTGGTATTACATGGTTACTAAAGTTTATAAATGGGAAAGAAAGGGGTGAAAATTTGATTAGTTGGCTGCCAGTGCAATGAAATGTTATGTGAAATTTTGTATGTAGTATTGGACAGGATAAAATAGTGCTTATGCCAAGTTTTTTAAAAGTGAAAATTCAACCAAGACTAATAGCGAAAACCAATGGTGGTACAATGTATTACACCTAAAAAAGAATTATAGGGGCATAACATGTGAATGTCTTATCAACCAGACCTGAATTCAATAATCTGTATCAAGAAAAGGTTCATGACATTTTGAAAACAAATTCTGATCAATTTATTCATGATTTTTTTGCATCAAAATGCAAATAGAAATACATTTTTTTAGATAATAATCCTTTCATAACTACTGTAGCTGCTCCACTTAAAATTGATTAGTTTAATTTAGTTATTTCAAATCAGAACAGACCAAATTTTTGCTCCAGTATTACCAGTAAAAGGCATTCTACTCTCTATGAAGCTGGTTGGTGAATGTTATAAAAAAGGACAGAATAATATACAGAGGAGACATGTTGTCACTGAGATTCAGATCCTTTAAGAACTTTTATCAAATGTGTTCAATAATAGAATTGAATATTTATATCTGGCATTGTCACCTACCATCTAAATAGGGTCAAAATCAACAAGACTTTCATCCCCAACAGTATCACCTGACCCAATAAATACAAGTGTATGAATGGACTTTGTTAATGTTTTATCTACCATCAGAAATAGGTTATCATTAATTGACAGAACTTATATAACTAACAATTATATAGACTTTCACACAAAAAGAGAGATAGAAACAGTAAACATCATGCTATCCCCTTTAATATAAGGAGACTTTCAAAAGTTCTAGTGAATTTTTTTTACAATAATTGTCTAGAAATTATATAATTATGAGCTACAAAATTACATCATGTAGACAGAAATATTGCTGTAATACCCTCTAAATGTGTGGGACTAATTACAGTAAATGATTATATGTTGTGTATGTTACAATCCAGGACAGTTTAATTTGATGCATATATAACCTTTAAAACAGTCAAAGATTTTATCATATAATTAACTAGACAATAAATCTATAAATTTAGCCTTAAACGGCCTTCTGGTTGTTTATTGGTAAGTACTGATAAATTGAAAGGTTTTATCTAACCTAATTAATAGATACCCCTAATTCTCTACCTACAAATCAATAACACAGGTACAATGTACTTATAGATAGGATAGACAGGAAGTTAGCATGCATGTGAACTTTGGACCCAGACAAGTGAACCATGTAGCCGACCACAAATACACCACAGCAAAAAGCTGAAAACATTTATACTTAAAGGTAAATTAAGTATAACTTTTCAATACAATTTCCCCTTTATACTGGTCAAGGACCAATTAGGCAGTATATTACTTTATGCATTACTGACGTGTTGTGTAAATAATTCATACTGCTATTATCCTCAGATATCATACATTCATTTCTTAATAATTTGCTTTGTTTGATTCGATAAAAAAAAAGATATGCAGAGTTTTCTAAAAACATTTAAGGTGTTGGGGAAAGGAACAACACTTTGTTCCTAAATGACATCTTTGATTTTATAAATCATATTGTTTTTAGACATGGTGCATTTCAATATTAAAACATGAACACCTTTCAAAAGTATAAATAAAGTTTATAGGTTTTTTTTAAATTAAACTCTATACTCCTCTCAATACAGTGATATTTATTGTTCCGGTGACATAAAACTATGTATAAAATCAGGGAGGTAATAGGGTAAGCAAAGGAAGAAAAGCTTATGGGTGGATTCTGACTATTTGTTTGACTCTTTTGGCATGAGTTCTCTACTTACCACAAATTAACAAACTATGGTGTTAATGTTCAGATTGCCAGTAAGCAGAATTAATGAGACAAATAGCTGCTCATAATCTATAACAGTCAGATCAAGTTAGCCTTGACAGGTCTTCAGCTATGAGATCAATGGCTTAGAATTCATAACAGTCAGACCAAGTTGGCCTTAACAGGTCTTCAGCAATGAGACCAATGGCTCAGAATTTATAACATTCAGATCAAGTTTATAGCCTCGACAGGTCTTCAGCAATGAGACCAAAGGCTCAGAATTGATGACAGACAGACAGACAGACAGACAACAGACAGACAGACAGACAGACAGACAGACAGACAGACAGACAGACAGACAGACAGACAGACAGACAGACAGAAACTTGGATTATTAAATTTGTGCTTGAAACACCAAATCCAGTATTTTAATTGGTTATATTTTTGTTTAAAAGATATCTTTAGATGGAAATTTAGATTAAAAGCTAAAATCAACATATTAATATGACATAATAACAATTATAAATATTTTACAATAAGAAAGAGACAGGGGAAATAGTTATGCATCCTAAGATAAATTAAACGTTCAATGTATTTGGAATATTAATACAATATTTCTTATAAATATATTGTATAACAGTCATGATAGTATTATTAGACCAATTAATGTTCAAGGCATGCCAGTTGTGTGTTTGGAAAACTAGAAATGAAGAACATATGAAGAAGAAATCAGATTTGCATTGGTTTGACTTTAATTACAAGCTTAGAAGTGCATGTACTGCAATTATTAGTAACAGCAATCAGGGACATTCATTGCCAAACAAACTGTTTGAAAAATTTACATCTGACATTTTTAGGATATATATGATAAATCAGACAGAGAGTAAGAAATTAACATTGAGCCAGAATATGGCTTT
Source organism: Mytilus edulis (assembly GCF_963676685.1). Lineage (NCBI taxonomy): Eukaryota > Metazoa > Mollusca > Bivalvia > Mytilida > Mytilidae > Mytilus > Mytilus edulis. The sequence goes on along the minus strand of NC_092352.1, from coordinate 26,561,749 downwards.
AATTGATTGAGACAGAGAGTATCAAAATCTGAACCAGAATAATGGCAGACTCTTGTTTCCTAAAGACATGCTATAATTCCTTATCTTTTACAGTATATCTTTCTTACGAATTTACATATTTACTGTAAACTGTCAGAATACTGATTGCCATCTGCATGTAAAATTGAGAATTGAAATGGGGAATATTTAAAAGAGTCAACAACCCGACCAATGAGCAGATAATAGACAAAGGCCACCAATGGCTCTTCAACGCAGAGAGAAAATCCCACAACCAGAGGTGGTCCTCAGCTGGCCACTAAATAAAATTGTATATTAAATTTGCTTATTTCATTTCAAATTAAGACCAAACTTTGAATTTTGCTGTTATTTGATATCTCAAATGTCGAAAGATTCCTGTATTACGTGAACCAAACTTAAAAATGAATTTACAGTTTAAGCATAACATGGTGAAAATGGACGTCATACTAAACTCCAAAACATATAAATGAACTAAAATTAAAAAAGCCAGAGGCTCCTGACTTGAGACAGGTGCAAAAATGTGGCAGGGTTAAAAAAAAAAAAAGAAAAATTAAATTAAAAATCTAAGGAACTTCTTCTTCTTTTCTTCGTAAATTCCTCCGCAATGGAGCACCCGTGTCACACGGTAGTAAAATATAGTTCTTATTTTAAAAGAGGAGGAGGTGAAGGGATATATTTACAGGCCATTATTTATCTTTATTAGTAAACTTTAAAACACTAAAAAACAAAGCATTTGCTATGTTAAGAAAGTTTTTAAAAAGGATGTTGATAAAAATAAGTACGATTGGTGCTCAAGAATTTACAGTGATTATGTTTACATTAGTTTAAATAATTGCATTAATTACATGTATATGGTAACTCATAAAATTTAAAAGTGATTTATTTAAATTGGCTAAATCCTTAAAAATTGTTACAAATGGTTGAAAGAAAAAAAAGAAAAATAAAAGCTTCCACAGGTTTGTTCTTAATATATGTAACAGTGTCCTTAATCTGTGGTCCTTATCAGGCTTTAAATTATCTGATTTGTATAAAGTCTATTAGTTCCTCTTAAAATAGAACAAAAAAACCAAAAATGAAAGCATGAACGGTAAAAATTAAGAAAATTTCCATGTATCAGCAACTTTTATAAAACTATTTAACCTATGCTTATGCAAACTACAGCGTATGAAACAAGTCTCAGGAAAATGCATGTGACTTTTAAGGTGATTTTTTTATGCTGGATGCAAATATGTCAAAAGAATCAGGCTCCATTGGCCCTGATTCACATTCTGCCTAGTACCTTCACATTTTACAAGATTGTTTTTCATTGTAAGTGCGCCATAATGGTTTCTACGATGTCGGAGTTTTTGTTTAAAAGGTTGTTGATTCCACTAATTGAAATACATCATCTTGAGTGAACAGTAACTTTTCGACAAAAACATTGTGTCAATTTTACTTGACAGTGACTTTATCATATCACAATATCATGTCTATGCTCTACATGTATGTCTTTGGTCCATAGCTATGATGTACTAATTAAACCGTATAATACCATTTCAAATGAAAAAAGGAGATGTCCAATACGATCGATGCTATTTTGACATAATGTCATAAACCGTTAAACGTAAACTTTTAAAAAATACCGGACTTTTATAAGGGGTAAACGTCAACTGAAACAGCAACCTAATTTTGCTGGAGTCTATGGAATCGTTTATAAAATTGTCTACCAAATTCTACGCACCTTAGTGTTTCAATATTGACAGTTAAGATACAAGAATGGAAAGAACGTGTAGGAAAATTATTCGCCGGTTTCGTCAATGTCTGATGACTGGTAACCTTGAAATTTACGGAGCATAAACCGAAATTATTCAACAGGGATCCAGTTTAATTTGGACTTTGCCTTACTGTGATGTACAAGACGCAAAACTTTAGTTACTTATTAAAAAGAAAAAAAGAGATGTTTCATATTTTACAGTTGTAATAGTTGTGAATGAGGAAGACTTGAAGTGATGTTTCCGATTTTTTTATAAGTTGTTTGAAAATATTGTTTTTTTTTATTTCTTGCGCATGGTGCATTAATTTCCTCATACAGCCTCGAACTGGTCAAAATAAAACAAGGTGCGTGATTTTGCAAAGAAATATACATATTTTTCAGTAATGCGATGAGTTGCCATATTTCAAAATTATAAATAACTGAGGGTAACATAACTTTACACCATATGCAATACAATCGAACATAAAATCAACTGTGTTGTGCATTTACACAAAAAAAGGGGGAGGGTTGTGACGCCGGCGTTTCTAAATTATTCCAAGTTCCAGCAAATTATTGAATATCAGTGGTAATATTAAAAAATGCAAATATATTCATCAGCAGGACTGTTAGTAATGTTAGAAAGTCGATGTCCCAGAAAAAGTTGAAAAGATAATGTTTCTTATAAGTAAAATTATCTGATACTTAGTCCAAATAATTAAGACGTCTGGCAAGGCTATTTGAATTTTTTTCTGGGACGCCTTCCTACAATGTCATAACGCTGAAGCCATTTTTTACGTCTTGACTTATAGTATAGTAAAATACGGATCTGGATCGGACCGGAAACGATTTTTGTTCCGGAATTGAATAAAAACGTCTAGGGTCGGGGGCTTTGAGTCAGGGTCGGTCGGGAAACGGGAAACATACATATATTTTTTTTTGGCCTAAGGCAGGCACATGAAAATTTTGAAAAAAAACGTTTATCTATAAGTGCATACAGGTAGGGATTTCTGACAAGTACAGGGTTGAAACTTTTACGTACACAAGTCAACATAAAAGGTAAAATGGAAATGATTTTGTGTTTCCATTTTCTAGATGTTTGTCCGAGCAAGTATTCGATTAGTAAATCTTCTGACGTCAAGTTGACATCCCTAGTTACAGTGATGTCGTTAGAAGCCGGCAGCCGGCGATTTTCGCCGGTTATTGTCCTTTTCCCGCCGGCTATTTTTGCATGAGTAAAAAAAATTAATAAGATAAAAAAGATAATCAGGTTAATATTAAAAAATAATTGTTCAATGCATCAGCTTCCACGATTAAAGTCGCGATAAACAAGGATGTAAATCAGTGTTTACCTTTGACTAAATATAGTTCACGTAAATGCAGTCCGCTGATTGGTCGTCTATTTAAAGTCGGTAAGTATTGTAATGTTTGCAAGGATAAAAAGAGAGACGTTCCGATGGACATTATGACCCTGTTTGGTTTTTGCTTCAAGAGAAGGAATAAGCCAAAGATGACAATAGCATGTTATGGAAATTAATATATCAGTCAAATAAAAGAAAGTATAATATATATAATGTTGTCAAGAATCTGGAAAACAGCACCTTTTGAAGTTCACATTTCAAAGCCCACGACCACGTGGTGTCCAGAGAATGAAGGTCAATAACGAAAGTAGAATATTGTCGACCACAAATAATTTTTAAAAATATCTTTTATAGTTCAAAAGGATTTTAGTTTACTGATTACTGAACAGTTAACAAATAAGAGAAAATAAAACGACATAGCTTGACAACATGTTTGAAATACGTGTACAAGTCTTATATGAGAAAAAAGGGGGTCATTTGTCACTAAGTACGTACGCAAATAAATCGATCAAGATATTTAATAAATTCGATTATTTTTGAAATAAAATTATAATATTTCACCTATTATTTCACAGGCACTTGCCTGTGTATTATTTACATATATTCAAGAACAGACTTCCTTAGTTGTCTTACAAAAGACACCTTCCCAGAAAAAAATATAATATAGATTAGCCTTGCCAGGACTACGGATTCTCATTTAAAAAAAAAATCAATGTGATTGAAGTCAACAACAAAAATAAGAAAAAAATTAACATTTTCCCAAGCATCTAAATCACTCTCAGGTATGCTCAGAATGCAGGAATTTTAGTCTAAATTTTCAAATCTTTTTGGGGATAGCCAAGGACGTATATTATGTTAGTTATACGTCCTTGGGATAGCATACGATTTTATAAAATATAGCACCTCTGTAACAGTTTTAACTTTGAAATCGAAGCTCCAGCTGACTACTAGTCAGTGAATATTGTTTTTAATTTTGTAAAAACAAAACCAACACTTTTTTAATATAAAATTAAAACATAATGTTCTCAATGTCACAATTACAATTTTCATTTAAAACTAAATTATTCAAGTGATAATTCAAACCAGAGACAATATGTTTCTATTCAAACTAAGATTTTTGGATTCTTTCAGTTCAAAAATATTAACTAGCAGTCAACCTGCAGGAAAATGCACAAAAATGTATATTGGTCCATCAAGATGATCAATGGCGTGATCACATGTACAGAAAATTTACTCATCATGTTGCTAATTTTAGTTAATCATTTACATTATCTTCAGTAAAAAATGATGTTTTCAGAGGTCTGAATAAGGGTCTAGGACACCCCCAGAATGCAGGATTTTGCCCCATTTTAAAAAAAAATCCTGGGGCCCTTGAGCGGGCCCCAGACCCCCCGCCGTAGTAGCGCGAACGGCTTCGCCGTCCGCATGTACTTGCCGCCTATTTTAGAAATTCAGCCTGCTTCTTCAAAACTTAGTGACATCACTGCTAGTTATGACATTGTCTTGTGTTGATTTATCTAAATTGTTTTTCAGCGCAAAACTAAACTTTCAAAATGGCAGAAGAAATGGTAACTTTAGATTGGTCCAATGAAGAGGAACTTTTAAAAGAAGAGGAAGAAGAAGAAAAGAAAGCTGAAGAAGCAGCCAAGGAAGACGATAAAAAAGACATAAAGACAGAAGATGAAGTGAAGACAGAAGAAAAAAAAGATGAATCCATGGATACAAGTGAAAACAAAGATTCTGAAGAGAAAAAGGATGAATGGGTGAAAACACTGTTGACATATGGTAAATAATAATAATAATAATAAATTCTTAGTAAACACAGTTAGTTACAATTACTTATCTTCCCTGAGGCCCTCAAAAATGGTTTTAAATATCTGTCATAAATAACTTAACAACATGAGAAGCTTCAACAAGTATGAAAAATAGAATAATTATATAGGAATGAAGTGTATAATGTATGGTAATTATACCTCCCTCTTTTTCAGGTGTTGTTTACTTTTTAAAAGTTTTTGTAAGGTTCTCCTTAAGCATGAAATTTTTATGTTACATCATTGTTATTGTTATACTGCCTGACAATCAGTTCAATCACCATTAGTCATTTACTTTATTAGATTTAAAAAAATATGAATTTATTAATAAATCATCCTGTCAAAATTAAGTACATGTGTATTCTCAATTTGAAAGTTTACAAACTTCATATTGTGCTACAAAATGTAAATACATGTATTTTAATCTATTTCAGTATTGAGGGGACCTGTCAAGGTGACAAATTTACAGATCAAAGATTTGTCATCTAGGGAACTTCAGGGTGTGTTACACAAGTCATTCAATACACAAATAGATTTCCAAACAAAAAAAGGGTAAGTTGTTTTCCTTATTTCAAATAATTAATTTTTGTTTTGGCTCTGTTCTTGAAATTGATAATAACAAGAGAGAAACCTTAGAGAGCAAAAATCAACAGAAAAATAATATGGTCAAGTTTAAGATCAGCTAATTATAAAAATGAAGATGTGGTATGATTGCCAATGAGACAACTCTACACAAGAGAACAAATGATACAGAAATTAACAGTAAGAGGTAACCATATGGCCTTTAACTATGAAGAAAGCCCATACCACATAGACAGCTACAAAAAGCCCTGAAATGACAAATGTAAAAAAATATTCAAATAAGAAAACTTGTGACCTAATTAATGTACAAAAAAATGAATGAAAAACAAATAATTAACACAGCAACAAACGACAACCACTGAATTACTGGCTCATGACTTGAGACAGGCAGAATGTGTCGGGTTTAAACATGTTTGCAGCAGGGTTTCCCCTGGGTCAATTATTTTTTTCCCACCTCTTTCACCAAAACAATATATTTTTCGCCACTTTATTATTTTTTTCGCCAAGTAACATAAATATATTTTTAGTTTAAAATTTATCTTTTTTTTCTTTCTACCCCGTGAGACGTAAAACTATGCTTGAAACCGTGACGTGTGTCACTCAAACGACTTTAAAGTAGTCTCCCTAATCAATTACCTATATTAAGTAAATGAATAATTAAAGTTTTAAATCGGAGATTTTTCTTGGTTTTGAACATTTTTCGTCACAACAGCTTTCTTTTCTAATCTGTTTTCAAAAAGAGAGGAGACGTCAAAAATTTGCTTCAAACATGTGCGTCACAAAGTGGTAAATAAATTATGTGGAAGCCATTTAACCATATCATGTCAAACAATTCAATCAACACCTTTATTAATTAGTCCTTTGTTGTCGATAGCTAAAAAGTAAATAAACAAGATGGAGGAAAATAAATGTTATATATATTTCTTTCGCAAATGACGAATTTTTATCGCCACAATTATTATTTTTTCGCAAACTGCGAAAATGGCGTGCCAGCGGAAACCCTGTTGCAGGATCCCAACCCTCCCCTAACCAGGGACAGTGATGTAACTGTACAACATAAGAAGGAACTATATAAATCAAAAGCTGAAAACAGAATTAAATTATCAGATGGATACAAGTAGAATTACATCCAACAAAAGTGGAAGTAGTTGTGTACTTGTATGTCCCAAAAACAAAAGTTCACATTTATTATTATATAACTGAAATTGTCAAATAACTTTTTATAGGATTGATTGACTTAATTTATCCAATTAGAATATGAGATGTAGGAATGCTAATCTGACAGTGAGAGTGCTGAGTCTTTGGATAAAACAATTAAGGGAATATGGATAGTACATTTCTTGTAAATAGATGCCTTATACTACAAAGCATCTGTACTGCATTTGTCTTACTTTGACCTAATTTTCATGTTTAAACAGGAGACTGTATTTGGTTATATTATTATAACAACTAGAACACACCCGTGATATCGCGGGTCCGTCACTGAATTCAAGTATTTAACTATGCGCAAGCCTTATTTCAGTATTATTATTGTCATCTGATAAAGTTATGCTGATTATAAGATACACAGTTTTCTCTGCTTTCAAATCTTTCTGTTTGAACCCGTCGCACTGGAACTTATTAATTATTGGTTATATTAATTATTTGGAAAACAAAAGATCCTAAATTAGTTATAAATAAAGTTGAATTCTTTGATTCGCTGTTTTACGTCATGACGCTAACACATTGAAAACTGTACCTATACGCCTTATTTTAAGTCCAGATTTTTAGTATTCGTTTGTTATCTTGGAAAGTCTTACTGATTAAAATACTACAAGGCCAAAATAAAAAGATTGTATGTTTGCCCAAACGCGACCGACCCAAAATAAACCCGCCGACTCAAATTCTTTTTTGACGTTTTTTTGAAGAATTTTTTTTTTTCGGATTTTTTTGGGGTCCGCTCCGTCATCGTACAAAACTTAATGTTTGTCGTCTTTGCGTTTGAAAGTAACTGTGAATAAGATTAAAAGAAAGCGTATAAGAGACGCAGTTAATCGATATTCGATGTTCTAGCTCTGTTTTTATCTTCTGATTTAAAGAACGTAAAGAAGTAAAACGTGAAGTGGCACAGTTTTTTTACGCTGTAGTTGTCTGTACTACCAAACCCTTACCTATATGCTCAATGTTAATTTCATCGTGTTATCGAATATCTGATTAGAATATTCAGGTAGATTTGTTCAAAACCATGTGCAATCGAATATTTTCAATGTTATTCTGACAGGAAATGGATCCGGAAGTTGCGAATTTACAATCTTGCAAGAAGATTTTGTTTTTACTGAATAAAAAGGAATTATTTCTTGATAAATTGTTGTCTTTAACTATAATCTTCCTTTATCATGTAAATTAGATGCCCTTTTATTCAAATAGTTCAAATTTACAAGTCTCATTAGACAAGATCAGTACGTTGCTGTTTGGGAGAATTTGATAAAACTATAATTGCTCACAGAATCAGAAATATAATCTTAACTGAATGTAACTCCTTCTGAATAATTTATTGCAATATAAATATAAATCCTTTTTGACAAGAGAAATCTGACTTTTGTCAGAAATATTTTTTTCACATGTGCAAAAGTAAAAACATGTTATTGACGCCATATTGGATTTTTATACAAATTTGTGAGGAAGCCTCTAGAACCATGACCTAAAAATAAATAGTCTTCAGAAAACGTTAACTTTTTGTAATTATATTTTATCAACAATGATTATTTTCAAAAATTAAACTTGATTATTTAAAGAAATAAAATTATAACAAATACGTTTTTAGTTTGGAGATTCTACAGAACATGCTTTGATCTATTTATAGCCAAATTAGTTTACCTGTGTGATAATGTAAAATATTTTTTTTTTCAAAACATAAAAAAGACACTAAGGATGATAGATAAATAAATAAATATTTTAGGACATTTAATCTATTTTAATAGAAATAGGATTTAAAAACTGCAAACAAATTTAATCATTATATATTAAATCAGCTGATATTTTTTTTACACAAACATCGTGTTGATGGAACTGTTGAAATCACTTCATAAATCCACCAGCCCTTTCACACAGTTAGCAATTGTCAGGATTATAAACATCTCAGGATACAAATCATATTTAGACTAATTTTTTTATAGAGGTTTTAAATTCATGGCCTTTGGTTGTCTCTACAAAGGTTTGACGGGAAAATAAAGATATACTGTTATAATTTCTTTTGATATTTTCATGCAAATTCCGATAAAAAAAAAAAAAAAAAAAAAGAATTTGCCTACCTACCTACCCACACCCAGTCATCATGGGTCGGGTTTGGGCAAACTGAAATATTTTTAATTGTGGCCCAATGGGTAACAATTTGACAATGATTGATCGAATTTAGTAGTGTCAACCCTGTGATTAGTATTCGTATTGTTATCTTAGAAAGTCTTGCTGATTAAAATACTACAATGGGTAACAATTTGACAATGATTGTTCGAATTTAGTAGTGTCAACCATGTGATTATGACTCGTGTATATAGCATAATCCTAAATACACCGTTTGGTGGTGCGCCTGTCAGATGGCGAACGTACAGATAAGGTAATAGGTAACAGGTGAATATACTTTTGGTGTCGGTATCGGACTCGACATGGAACTTCTTAATTATTGACAACATTAATTACTCGGAAAACAAAAGGGCCTGGAGTGGTGTAATTTTTAATCTACACCTTTGTACTATATTAGTTATATATAAAGTTGAATTCTTTAATTCGTCGTTTTTACGTTATGACGGCTGACAAATTGGACCTCGTTATTTTAGTATTATTAGAACACACCCGCGAAATCGCGGGCATTCAGAGCGTAGTTTAAAGTACGTAAAGTGTTGTTGGAAGAATTTTGTAAAATACAGAATGACTGGAGAATTTCAGCAAAAGTATCATAAATCATAAGTTATTGGGGACAGGAAAATGTTTTTTTACCCTCCACCTTTATTTCCAAAGTTCCCAAGTTTTGTTTTTCTATCAATTTCAATATGAACATACATTTAGTATGTTATGAACATATACTACGTTCATTACTATATACATAAAGTGTATTTACTTTCAATTTTAAGTTTACTAATCGATCCATGGTGATCATTGATATAGTATACAGACCCTCTCTATTTAATAAACTCTGTGACCGCCGTGGATAGTAAACTTGAAAATGATAGCAGATAAAATTCTGAAAATACACTTTATTCGTAGTATATGTATGTTCAAAGTATACAGAAAAAACGCAAACCGCCGTGGATAGTAAACTTGAAAATGATAGCGGATAAAATTCTGAAAATACACTTTATTCGTAGTATGTGTATGTTCAAAGTATACAGAAAAAACACAAACCGGAAGACTAATCTGACTTAAAATTTCGTACAATGACGGGACAATATCCGGATGCCTTTTTTCTCGTTTTTCTCCTAAAATAACTCAATCTGAATAATCATATGAATGGATGACAAATACGACTATGCACTGCACCTATAGGACACAAAGGCGTGTTGATTAATTTATTCTGGAAAGAAGAGAAGCGACACCAAAAATGAGGTCTTCTCGTTTAATAGTATAGATAGATGTATTCATTTCTGTCAGTGTTCACCTGACCATGACCTCATTTCATGAAAAGATCTGTTTCTCGGGTACATTAACTTGAATAAGCAGTAGGTCAACTTTATTAGAAATGATTGTATTTAGATTTCATTTTCGTGCAGGTTTGATCTTGAACTATATTGAAACTATTTTAAAATAATACTTTTGTGATTTTCAGAACCATACATTTAAACTTTACACCAAATAAAGACAGATTTGCTATTGATGTGTTGAAGAGATTGGCGAGGTTTCAGCATGCCAACAAGGAAGTAAAAATACAATGTTCCCGATCTGTAGCAGCTTTACTTGGTAAGTTTTCAGTTACCATAAACAAGTTTGCAAATGGAAAAATATATTAAAAATTTAGACTTATCTATTTAAGGAATACTGATATATTATCATTTATTTTCTTCATGTAGATATAGTGTGGAAAGAAGCATTTATTAAACATGTGAAAATGAAGGGACATTTCATCAAACATGAACCATAAAAAAGAAAGCCAAAAAACTTTGAAATATAGAACAACTGAAAGTAGCAGAAAAGGCTATTATGACATTGTTTTCTTGGTTAGAAATAAAGTTGTGAAGGATTATCAATGTAAATATAAAATCAACAGAAACTGCACATTTTTGACAGCAATAATGTATAAAGTATTACATTTTAAATAATAATGTTACTGTAAATATTATTTTTCTACTATTTCCTTTGTTTCAGGATTTGAATTAAGAAGACTAGGTGTTGGCCCAGCACCACCAGGAAGTAAGTTATTCAGCTTTGAATTTTAACGGAGAAATTCAAATGACAACAAAAATTACATACAAAATTTATACTGTACCTAAAGCATACTTGATACTTGACACATTAACCAAATTATATTGGTGACATGTTTACAGTTTGTGTTTGTTTGAATGCTGGAAACTTCATTCTGGACGTACATTCTTTAAGAAAGGTGCCCACATCACTTACTTCAGCATGACAAAAATAGTGTAGGCTGGAATTACCTTTTATTTGTCATGGCTATTTATGCAATATAATCTAGTCTGATCAATACCCTTTAAAAGAATGAAAGAAAAAATCATTCTGTGTTTAAGTGAAGCCTAATGATGACCATTCATAATATGAGATCCAGGAAGTTATGCACACACAGTATGTCATGCATTTTATTATCACTCATGTACAGTACATGTGTGCCAGTTTTTTACTGCATTACATTCAACTGGATCCATGGTAAATTTTCAGTCAGAAAAATGTTAGATTATATATTAAATCATTTGTTTATACATATATGTATATAATTTTCATGAAATGACATTTCATCATTTCTATATCATCCTCTTTGTCTTTGAAATGTCTGTAAGATCAATTTACAGCTAGTGATTGGGAAGATTCATAAAGGATGTATAATTGAGATAGAACTTCTACGTGTCTTGAACATTTTATTTGAAAGTAGCCTGTCACCAGAGCAGTGGATTCTCTGATTTGAGAGATCTTAGCTATTCTTAGTTACAGTTTCTGACATAATTATCAAAGAAGTTCTGAACCTGTTTTAGTAAATTTCTGTTACATCAGTGTTTACAATTTCAATAGCCAAAACTCAGTTTCTACTCATTTGATGACTGGTTTTAGAATTGTTACCTGAAATCAAAGGACATACAATGTACATCATGATCAACATATGACTTCCCAATCACTCAGCAGTGCTAGGAACAGGTCCTAATTTTCATTGAGTTTTCAGTGAAAATATATTTGGAATGCATGTATATTACTAAAATATACATTATTCTGCTTAAATTACATGTAATATTATTAAAGGCTAGCCATTTTCTTCAAAATATTGAATGTACCCGACAGCTTAAATAAGCAGTAGATTTTGTGGGAAATGGCTAGCACTTACTAAAATTTGTTTATTTAGAGTTGGACTGACTATAAATGCTGTGGGCCAAATTACTATTGAACACCCAGCTTTGTCTCTATAAAGGAAGGTGATTGCAGAAATAAGTTCATTTGAACCCAATGAGTCATTTGATGAGATTTTTATTTTCAGCACTTCAATTTGATAAAGTATTATTTCTTTATGATATTCCACCTGAAACTACTGAAGAAGTTCTTAGAGCAATGTTTGATTGCCCAATTTGCATAATCCCTCTTGATGAAGAGGGCAATAACATGGGGTAAGTTGAAACCAGCTGCTTTTGATTTACCTGACCTTCGCTTCTTTTCAATCATGAAAAGATATTCCTCCAGAAACACATAACATTAATTTAATATGTGCTTTCTTGAGGATTAATTATGGCTTTAATGCAGAAAAGATTACTCAAAATGACTAACTTATACTGTTTCAAATTCTTTACATCAGAATTGTAGCTGACGTTTTCAGTCATTAGACTGACTTCACCCTAGAATTCTCTAATGTTCAGACCCAGCACTGGCCATCAAGTTAAGAATTCTTCAAATGCAGTTTAGATTTTGTTAACTGATATGAAGCTTGTATAATCTAGATATGACCATGAGTCCTTCATTACATCTTGTACTAAAGAAATACAAAGTACTGTTCAGACTGTTCCGTATCATCCGAGGGCAGTCTTCACACTGAACCAAAGGCCCAGCAGCCCAGGTTTGTAACATTGCTCTCGGCCTGTAAAAATCATATCTACCGGTTACATAATGTAACTAAATTTTCCAAAAATTGAGCTACAGTGCCTGTAGATTTTAAAGTTTTTTGATTCGACTGCAAGGGGTTTGAATCCTCTACAATATCAATTAACACTGAACAGTACAACAAATTTTTGATACAAGTTATTGTGGTGAATTGCATTGCAAGTGATTATTACCCTTTGCATTATGGATATTTTCACCCACACAGGACTTTAAAGTGTATTCAGATTTTATACAATAAGTTTTTCTTATTTACTTTGCTCTTGCCTAAAAGTATATCAAATTGGGTTTATATATGTTGGAAATAGGCGACAAAGTGTAGATTTATTGATTTGATATTTATCAAACATTCTAGTACTGGTAAGTATAAATTAAAGTATATTCATGAGATAAGAAAGAGGCGCAAGTAACTTTCCATACAGCCAATCACTCTAAAAATAGTAATGACCAACAGAAAAAAATAAAATATTGGTCAACCATTATGAGAAAAAAGATCTGCAAACATAATTTAACTTCAAGTATAACTGCCAGTAAAACATAAAAGATATAAGAAATAAGAAGAAACTAAGTGTGTGTGTGTTACACAAATATACCCATTAGCAACAAGAAAGAATGAGTCAAGAACTGTAATCATATGTAATAGTAAATTGGAAAAAAACACAAACTTTTGCTGTGATACATGTACATCATTATGCAACAGCAAAAAATAAGACTACTTTAATCTGCAGACACAACAATTGATTATAATTTATAGTTTGGGGGAAGGGGGTAAATCTGGAAAAGAAGAATATCGAAATTTTGATAAATATGAAATAATGAAAATTGTGCATGTGAAGAAACCAGAGAAGCTAATAATTTTTTTTGTTGTTGTGTCAAGACAACTTTAAAATTAGTATATTGATTACTTTATTTAATTTTGAATGATTTTTCTATACATGCAATGAATATTACCAGTGATAACAGTCATCATATAACACAATGAATTAGTTAAAGCAGAAGTAAATTTTTCTCTGATGATTTTAGGGCAGCATTTTTAGAATTTCGTTCAAAGAAGGCAGCTAAACAATGCCACACTGACAACACAGATATTGAGATTGGAGAAAAGAAATGCAAGTTGTATAATAGATACCTGGTTGGTGGAACAAAAGGTTGGTAGTTTTATTTTGTAAAATTGATTTATTTAAAGACAAGTAGTTTGCAATATAAAAGAGAAGAAGATATAGCCTTAATGTCAGTGAGACAGCTATTCAATGACAAACACAATAATCTAAAAGCCAGATAATATTAAGTGGGACAAATGATATAAAATGTGTGTCTTTAAATAATCAGGATTTAAAAATAACAAAGCTATGCCCATCTATATCTTTGAATGACCACAATAATTTTATGCTGACTTCCAAATTGAAGCTATTTTTGTAGGATATTTTTTTATCAAAGCTTTTTCATTGTACTTTTTGTTCAAAATTTCAGAAATCCCATTGGTGCACTTAGTAGCCATGTTGCAATCTTTATAGATTTGCAGAAGAATGTATGCAAAATTGAATTGCCTAGATTTTGTATTTTACATAGTACAGTGTAACCTGCCTAATCCAACATCCTGCTTTAACTGACACATTTTCATGGTTCCAAAATATGTCTATCTTTGCAGCAGGAAAACTGAGTATTCAAACATCCTACTTAATCTGACATTTTTTTCTGGTCCCCTAGTGTGTCTTAATTACACATGTTACAATGTTTATCAATTCCTCAGACTGAAAGGGACAGATTAGCCAAATGATAGTCTGAAACAATGATAAAACTCTTTAATTTTTGTAGACAACGAAACTTTTCTTAATTTTTGCAGATGAAGATGATGCATATGAAAAGGAAGAGAAAGAAAAGCAAAAGAAAGAACAGGATCGTAAAGCAATGGCAGGACAGAAAAAGGTTCAGAACCAACCAAGAGCTCGTGGTGGTACTGGAAAAGCTAACAACAAAAGACAGGCTATAAAACAAAAATTCAATCAAGCAAGACAAATGGGACAATTTGGAGGACGACAAGGAGGAGGAAATTATGGTGGCAGTGGAGGAAACTATGGCGGTGGTGGTGGCAACTATGGTGCCAGTGGTGGAAATTATGGTGGTGGTGGTGGTGGCATGGGCGGTGGACGTATGAGTAATATGAGCCAAGGAGACCAAGGAGTGAGTACAAGTAGCAGTTCAACTTTTATACAACAGCCAAAAAAATTTGGGTAGTAAATTCTATCCTATGTTGTCTTCGTCTGAAGATATTTGGTTTCTGGACAATAACTTTAGTTAAAGTGTATGGAAATCTATGAAATTTAAGCAGAAGGTTCAATATCTCAAAAGGGAGGTTGGGATTGTTTTTGAGGAAGATGGTCCCAGCTGTTTAGGAAAAAGGGTCCAATTTCAAGCATTTTTCTAGTTTCAGGACAATAACTTGTGAATAAGTATTTTGATTGCTCTGAAATTGTACCACAAGCTGCAATACCACAAGTGGTGGTAATTATCCAAACCATTCAGGATTTAGGGGTCAAAAAGGATCTAAAACAAGCATATTGCTATTGTTCATTGGATAGTTCAATTATTTGTTTTCTTTTGAAATGTTCTTTTCTAAATGTAAAAAAAAAAAACAGACAAAAAAATCGTCATTTTAATTGAAAGAACTACTGTTCAGCTGAAGTTTTAACTTGGGTCTGAGAAATATAAAAGTATTGCAACCAAAATTTATATTGATGCATTTTATTGTCCCCCACAGGAATGTCCTATAAAGGCCATCATTAAAAAAATTAAAAAAACACTATCTCACAGCTCATATCCTATTATAAACGATGCCATGTTTGACTTGTTTGTTATGTGTCCTAACATATTGAGAAGGAAGAGAGACAAAATATTTTTCTAATGCAAAAAAGAAAAAAAAGATAGCAATGGTCCTCTTTTGGCTCACTACCGTAGAATAAATAAACATGCCTCTTTTAATATGAATATTTGATTGCAGGTTAGTCCAAATTTGATGATGAATCAGATGATGGCTATGATGAGGATGAGTCAGGGTATGGGAGGTGAAGGTATGGGAGGAGGAGGTAGTGGTATGGGTCGAGGTATGTCACGGATGGGTAACCAGAGAGCAATGTCAGCTGGAGGAGGAGGAATGGGAGGTGGACGAATGGCATATGATGATTATGGTGATTACGGTGCATTTGACGATTATGAGAGTGGATATGGACAAGGCAGAAATATGGGTGGTATGGGAAACATGGGAGGAGGAGGAGGAGGAGGAGGAGGCATGGGTGGTAAGTATTTAATTTGTTAAACCTTGTTGTATTTTGTTTCCTCATTTATATTGCAAATAATCACTGAATACAAATTTAAAGGATAAGGCTAACTCTAATGTTTATAAGGTTAACATTTTCAGTCATTTCAAAATATGATAACGACGTTTTATGTAAAAAATACTGTGAAAATGATAGAAGTGCAGAATGTGTGTTTGGTTGGTTTTTTTGGGGGGGTTTTTTTGAAGAAAAAAAAATCTGTGGAAAGTAAAAGAATAAAGGGAGACAACTTGCATCTGGTAGGTTGTAGTAAATGGTTTTACATTATTTTCTTTGTTTATTGCCAACCTCATACTGAAAAATTTTGCATAGCAAACATTACTGTTGAAAATATGTAATTGGGTTTACATTTGTGCATAACAAAATAATAAGTTAGATACAAAATTAAAAAAAAAACAACAAAAAAAACAAAACAATTATAATCTTCAAAACACAATAATTATATCAGTCTTGTAAAACTTTCTTTTAAATATTAATCTGTTAATTAAACCAGCATTATTGTTCACACAAAAAAATTTAAAAAAAAAACATTATTTGTTTTTGAAATGGTTCAAATCAAAGGAACTGTAACATTAACTATTAATTAAGATACCAAAACAAAATATAATTAGAAAAATTAAGCCAAAAATTGTTTTTATTCTGGTATTTAATTATTTAAACTTTTGTAGGACGAAGACCACAGAGCTTAATGGTAAGTTTAATGTTAATTTTTGTTATCCCCTTCCCAATGTGACAGTGTCATGTAAATTAACTGAAAACTTAGTTAATTATAATATTACTACTACAGTTCTCTGACAGAGTACAATGTTGTAAGCAAACATTTTGCTTATCAAACAATACATTCACACTTGGGCGACTTTTGTTAAGTTTTTATTTAATATAAACGGTTATACAATGACGAAACAGCAACACAATAAAATAAGAATAAAAATTTCTCAATAATATGTCAACACTACGTCCTGAGCATACATTCATATACAAACTAAACACAATAAAATGGCTGAAGAAAAAAAACGAAAATTAAATAATAGTTTAATCTGTGTAAAGATGTTTTAGAATGTCTTGTTTATTACAGGGTAACAACAGAAGGGGATCATTTGGAAGGTATTAAAAGTGAAATATTGCCTGGTTTTACAGACATTTATCTGATATGGATGGATTATAAAGACTTTTAATAGATTATTGTCATCATGTTGTCAGCTGTGAAAATGTTATCACTTTTAATTATTTTTAAGAGTGTGGTTTATATGATAATATTTGTACATTATGCAGTTTCATTTTTTTAATAATCAATATATGAAATCATTGTTTTAAATTCAAAATTTCATGATTTATACTACACACTAAATTATTTAAATCTGAACAAATTTACATTGTTTAAGAAAATGGGTTTAACTTTTTTCAACATTTGTGTAAAATGTCTTTCATATTTCATTTCTTAAAATAATATTCATTGTTTCATCATTGTTGTGAAAGAAATTGTGTAATAAATTAATTATTATATCTATGTGTCATTTATTGGTAACAGTTGCTTGTTTTTTTTCTAGATACCTTTGTCCAGAACTGCAAGATTTGATAAAAAATATCAATAATTGATAGATTTAATGTCAAACAGCAATCAGTTTCATTGATGTTGGTTTATATAAACTACCAAATGAAACATGTTTTCCAAAAACATTTGAAGCCTACTTTATTTGTCATAGAATAAATGCCTTCTGGTATTAAGGTCAAAGAAACATTTCTTCAAATTCATTTCAACCACCAAGTAAACGTTTATTTTGCATTTCTGTGCAGTTTTAACTCATTGAAGAAGCAATCATTAACTAATTAATTGGTAAATCCACTTCTTCAAAAAAATATTTGAGGTCAATGGTTTAAAGGTAAAAAAAACATTGCCTCAATATTATTATTTTGATGAGATTGGGAAACTTCATCTCATCAGAATGATTAAATCCAATTTATTATCCTTTATTATCCTTTATTCAAATTGGAGATAAATGTTTTCTGTCATAAAACAAAACACATGACTACTCTGTTCTGTTTTACCAAATTGTTTTTTCAAAGAAGCAATATCAAATTCATAAAACAGAACTCATGACTTGCCTGTGTGTTGAATTACTAAATTATTTTCACAGAAGCATTAACAATTTCATACAACTAAATATATGACTTGCATGTGTCATGTATTGCCCCAGTGTAGCAATATATATATGAAGTTAAATAGGAATGCTATGAATGTGAAATAATTAGGATTTATGTTATCTGATAAACAACTTGTCCAGGAGGATAATGTAAAAAATACATTGTTGGCAATGAATAGTTGATGTAGATTTATTTGCAGAACATAAAAACATATTTATGATTATAACCTGGCAATGCAAATTTAAAAAAGTAATATCTATTTGCTATTTTCTTGAATTCAGCTGATAATTCATTTGAAATGCATCAATGGCTTTTAGGTTATTTCTTCAATGTGTGTGGAATATAAAAAACAACCATTGCAATAGTTCATTCATGGGTCTAAGAAGACAACCTATTGCATGGCAAAACTTGTGTCACATTGACATAAAGCAGTTCAAACTTCCTGAATATGAATGAATTATTTGTGAAGGGATATTGGGCAATTACCATTTTATCCCTTAATGTTGTAACTTTAATGCTAATCCTCATTTAAAGATATACATGCAGTAGTCTCTCTCCCAATCATAAGTATATGGCACACATACTATCTTGATGAAGATCTTAACATATCTTAAATCAAGATTTTTGTATGTTTGTTTGCCAGCTTTATACATATGTGCAGACTACAACTTAATATATTGGACGCATTAAAAACCTTCAGGATATAACTTTTACAATGTTATTGTTTTATAGCCTTTCCATTACATGGGTCTTACATTTTGTAAAAAGCAGCAACTGTTACCATATTCAACATCTAATTAACCATCTGATGAATTGTCCCTGTAAGCATGATTTTCCTATTTTTACAGTGGACCAAACGACCAGAAAGATTCAGTTGTGGACTTGTTTGAGTCAGCCCTTGATGCAGTTGATAATCAAATGTAAATACCTTAACTTAAGATTCCTCAAGAAAACAATTTGAACAGTTCTACAAGGGTTATTTTGGATTTAAATGCAAAAACTGGTCTGATACATGGTACTCAGTTGTTTCAAACTTCTTAACCCAATAATTATTGGATGAGCCATATATTACTGATAATGATGTGAAATATCACATTTATGTCTTATAGCTGATGGAAAGTACATAAAAGCTACCACTTCCAACAGCATGAACTATGAAATACTTTGATTCATGTCAAATTCTTCATTTACATGCAGGCTGAAATTTATCTGTCAATTTACTCTTAAAAGTAGATGACACAAATTGTACATTTATGTATGTCAAACATTCATCAGAAATGGCCTCAAAATTGTAATTTGGCAAGAACAGTTATAGTAGGTTCTTATTCTGATAATCATTTCAGCAAACAAAAATGCATGGGAAATTGACACTGACGGTATATATAGAAAAGGTCCTGTTTCATTACATTTGATGCTGTTTTTAAATGGGATGAATATGGCAACATATTTATCTATAAAACTACATTATACAACAGATAGTTTATTCCATGAGTTGACATTTAATTTAATTGTTTTTAATTTCTGTAAAAGAAGGTTCTGTTCACTTCTATCTACAAAGATTATTAAGGAATATATTGTCTTAGAATAATCAGGGCCTCGGTGGCCAAGTGGTCTAAGTAGTTCTACTGTAGTCACTAGCCAGTCAACACTGAAGTGGTGCATTCTACTCCAATCAAAATGGACTAGGATAGTCAGTTTTCCCACCAAAGGTTGCTGGTTTTGTATGGGCACTCAAGCATCCCCAACCAATAAAAACTGACCACTACGAAATAGCACAATAGTGTTGAAAGTAGCATTTAAACTCAATTCATCTTAGAATAATCTGACCTTTATAGGCACCAATGGATTCAACAGAGATGAATGTTCAATGATCATGACTTTTGGGAGAGAAAAAAATAATCTCTATTTCATTTTTCTCCTGCAATAATTTTGAATAGTCACTGCCCATTATATTTATAAGTTCCTCTCCATATGGAATATACAGGGCATTTTATTATAAACCGATTAGTATCATGTCAGAATAAGACTGGTTCTGAAACATATTTCATTTTATTTGTGAGATAAATAAACCAATGCCTGTATCATTTTGAATTGAAACCCTATGCAGAAATACTCAGTTATAAGGCGCAGCTATGTATGCAGAGAGAAGTTGTGATGAGGAAAATTATACACACATTTATTAATGATCAAATGAAGGAAAGATACACATGGAAAAAGGTTTATCTGACATGAAAGGGTGCATTTTTTTTTTTTTTTTAACTTTTGATTTTTTTATTTCCAACAATTACAACATATACATGATATACATACAATATAATACATATAAGATAAATACAATGTCATTTTTATAAATAAATCTTAATTGGAAATATTTTACATTTTCTATAGAAAAGATAAAGAAATAAAAAAATAAAAAAATAAAATAAAATAAAATAAAGAAATAAAGAAATAAAGAAGGAAAAATAAAAAACAAAAAACAAAAAAACAAAAACAAAACTCAAAAGGATTATCCAGTTACATCCCTATCTTTATTTTTAATATCACATAATTACATGTATGTTGAAAAAATTTTTTTTTATATTTACGAGACATATTTCTTTCGTAACAGCCATCAACACTGATCAAGTACATAACATGGCAATAATATTTTCTTTAATAAAGATTATAATTAAGTAGTCCTAAGTAATTGTAACAACAACAAAAAAGACATTAGTCAGTATACAATAATAGTTTTTCAAAAACATTCCATACATTGTCAAATTCAGTTATCTTTTTATTTTTTACAGCTATCATACTCTCTAATTTATACATATCTTTCAGTTTTATTATAACTGCTTGCAATGAGAGATTCTTTTTAAAGCATCTAGAATTATACATATATTGTTTAATATAAAGAAAAATCATGTTATATGGGTTGTTGGGAAATATCTTGGATAAGTCTCCAAAAAGAAAGTTTAATTTATTCATTGGGAGACTTATTCCACCGGAAAGGAACCAGTTATCAACATCCTGTAGAAAATCTTGTACAGTATTGCAATTCCAAAATAGGTGTTCTATAGACTCATTATCTGATTTACAAAATGTACACAAAGGATCATCAGTCAATTTTATTTTAACTAAATACTGATTTGTGGCAATAATGCAATGATTAATCCTATATTGCAGCCACTGTAATTTACTATTTTTAGTAACAGCAAAAGGCAGTCTGAAAATCTTTTTCCAGTTCAGGTTCTGTTCACCTAAAATTTTAACCCACTTAAGCTGTCCAGTAGGAATAACATTATTTCTTGTCAGTACAGAATACATATCTTTTGATCCTTTACAATGTTTTAAAAATATTTGTAGACATGATGGTATAAAAGGACAAACTAATTTGTAAGATCCTTTAGGGAAAGATTTTGATGCCTCTTTCACTGCCGAAATAACACTGTTAAATTTAAGAAAATCTGTGTTAATGTTATATTTTTGATTAAATTGGTCAAATGAAATATACAATCCATTTTGGTCAACTATATCATTTACAAATCTAATACCACTTTTGAACCAATCTTGATAAATTACTGATTTATGACCAATCTTAATATTATTGTTTAGCCATAGTGGATTTGATAAAAATGAATCATAAGTAAAATTTCTTTCTTTTTGAATAATCATTTCCCAGGATCTTAGTACATCTTTCCAAAAATGGTTGTTAACTGTCATATACAGTTGTCTAATATAATCAACACCACAACTAAACAACTTTCTTTTATCTATGTTTGACATGAAAATATTTTGCCATTTACTATCTCTCTGCAAAATCCTCCTAATCCATGTGGATTTAAGTGCTATAATGAACATATTCAAATCAAGCATTTTCAAACCACCCTCCAAGTAATCTTTGATTAGAATATCCTTCTTAACTCTATGTATAGGTGAGTTCCATATGTATGAATAAATAAGTTCATTTATTCTCTTAATAATATCATCTGAAGGATTTGGCAGAGAGATAATGAGATGGTTTACAATAGGCAAGACTAGAGTTTTAATCACAGTTATTCTCCCTATAACAGTTAGATTCCTTTTAGACCACTGATTTAAAGTATTTTTAATCTGTACAATTCTTTCAGAATAATTTATCTTAACAATTTTTTCAAGATCTACATCAAAATTAATTCCTAGTAATTTAAAAGAAGTTTCACCCCAGGACAGATTTCTGTTAGGACATAAAGTATCTGTACTATATTTTTTGCTCCCAAACCAAATAACTTGTGTTTTTGTGAAGTTAATATTCAGTCCAGATATTTTTGCAAACCAATCTAATTCTAATAATGATTCTTGTAAAGATTTTTCACTCCCATCCAAAATCAAAGAGGTGTCATCAGCAAATTGTGACAATTTATGCTCAACCCGTGTGACCTCTATGCCACTAATGTCGCTATTTCCCCTTATTTTCAATGCCAGAATCTCAACACATAAAATAAAAAGATATGGAGACAAGGGGTCCCCTTGTCTACAACCTCTTCCAATAGTAAAAAAATCTGAAAGGTTCCCCCCCTGGATGACAGCAGAGTTGATATTATTGTAAAAAACTTTAACCCAATTGATGATAGATTCGCCAAAATTGAAAAATTTCAAAACATTTATCAAAAAATCCCATGATATTGAATCGAAAGCTTTTTCGAAATCAATCAAAAGTAATAACCCTGGTATTTCATGTTCCTCTGTGTACTGTAATATATCATAAATGAGTCTTATATTTTCCCCAATATACCTTCCACTAATAAAACCAGTCTGATCAAAATTTATCAATTTATCAAGGACACTCTTAAATCTGTTTGCAATAGCTGCTGATCCAATTTTATACACAGTATTTAGTAAAGATATAGGGCGCCAGTTTTTTAAAAAGTGGCGGGGTTTATTCCCTTTTGGCAAACAAGTAATAATTCCTTGTTTTTGTGTAACAGATAGTTCCCCTGTTTTTTCACCATAATTTAAAGAATTTACAATAAAAATTTGAAGATCCTTCCAAAAAAATTTATAGAACTCTGCTGAAAAACCATCCGTTCCAGGAGTTTTGTTGTTTTTCATTTTTTTTAATGCTTCTCCAGCTTCTTTAACAGTAATTGTACCTTCCAAGTTTTCTTTTTCCAGAGACGAAAGTATAGGAACATTTAAATTTTTCAAGTCTTTTTTAAGATCACTTAAAGTACTTTTAGTATCCCTTTTTTTATAAAGATTGTCATAAAAATATTTAACTTCATTCAAAATATCTTTTTGTTTTGTTATAATTTCCCCATTTTCTTTCTCTACTTTGGGAATAATTTTACTCATAAAATTTCGTGATTCTAATCCACAGAAATAATTAGTAGGTTTTTCCCCTTCCTGTATCCATTGGACACGGGATCTTACTAATTTCCCTTTCAATTTTTGTGTTCGTAAACTTTCAAGCTCATGTTTTTTTGCTTCTAATGCATTAATGGAATGTTCATCAACTCTTTCCTCTAATTGAGTTATTTCATTTCGAAGATTTATTTCCCTTTTTTCATCTTGCTTTTTTTTATAACTTGAATATGAAATTGTCTTCCCCCTAATTTCCATAAGAAGAGTCTCAAGCAAAAGCTGACAGTTAATTCTAAAATGAATGTCTGTATTATCTATTTTGTCAATATTTTCCATATTATAAACTAAAGCACAATATTGTTTTTTCACTTCCTGAATTTTTTGCTTAATAGTATTTATATAGTCTATATCATATAATAAAGAGTTGTTAAACTTCCACAAACCTTTTCCCCTAATGAAAGGGTTAAATTCTAAATCTAGCAAAATCATAGAGTGATCTGACCGATAGCTTGGAAGTACATTACAATTTTTTAGACTGTTTAAAAAGTTTTCAGTGAGAAGAAAAAAGTCTAATCTAGCCTGTTTAAAAGGATTTCTTTTCCTCCAAGTGTATCGCTGTACATCTGGAAAAAGTTCTCTATACGGGTCTATCAAATTTCTTTCTTCAATAAATTCCAATACTTTTTCCCTAGCTTTGGGATTGTTAATATTCACATAGTTGC
Source organism: Mytilus edulis (assembly GCF_963676685.1). NCBI lineage: Eukaryota > Metazoa > Mollusca > Bivalvia > Mytilida > Mytilidae > Mytilus > Mytilus edulis. The sequence continues at coordinate 26,537,455 of NC_092352.1, read as the reverse complement.
AATAATCTATACATGGGTTTTGGACAAGATTGAAATCACCACAAATAACAAAGTATTCATTTTCAAAATCATCAATAACAGACATAATATTAGAAAAAAAATCAGGATTGTCTGTATTTGGTCCGTATAGACATACAAGAGTTATCTTTCTATTTTCTACAAGAATATCTAAAATTAAATAGTTTCCATTTATATCTTTTTTTTCTTTCAACACTTTGCATTCAAAATTATTATTGAACAAAATAGCTACACCTCTAGAGTTTGAGCTAACAGATGAAAAATAACACTCATAACCCCACATAGATCTCACTATGTTTTCTATATCATTTGTAAAATGAGTATCCTGAATACAATATATATTACAGTTCTTTGACTTCAGCATATCAAATACGTCTCTTCTTTTTAATGTGTTACGAAGGCCTTGACAATTAACAGACAAAACCTTTAATGAACTCATTGATAGAAAAAAGTTTGCATCCAAATTACATCAAGTAGTTGAATGAAAGAAATAAATATAATTTTCCAATAATGATGTAAACATAGAAAAGTAATCAGAATGGGGATGTCAAACAGGATAATTTTCAAAGGAGTGTTTAAAAATAAACGAAAAAAAATAGAACAATAAATGAGAAAAAGTTTTAAAAAATATTCAATGGATTGAATATGACAATTGCGATAAAGCATTTTCATAATTATGAACAATGTTTCACAATTTTTTAGTTTTTACAGAATAATATCTTTACATTAACATTTGCCATAAGTGTCACTTATAATTGTAATTGTGAGAAGTATATATTTACATGTTCAATTATAAGAATAATAGAAATAAGTGACTCAAGGGAGATAACAAAAAATACAAGTTAAGTCACATGAAACATTATAAATGTCATGATTGTATATGCTTAGGTTTTAAGTATACTAATTTTACCATAAAGTTTCTATATAATATAAATTATCATCAATATTTCTTATTATTATAAAATAGTAATGTATAAACATAATCTACAGCAGAAATACTTGGACATATTGATTCAAGGGAGATAATACAAAATTAAAAAAAAACCAAACAAAATACAACAACATTGAGTCACATTCAAAATAGGTAGTTAAACTATTTCTTATTTCTAGATATAAATTTTTATAATTTTACAGTTACTATTTAAGGTGTCAAAATGAGTACTTGAAAAAACATTTTCTATTAATTTTAGTTAAAACCAAGAATTTCAATACATTTTGTCTATTTTCTGTTTTGTAACCTTGTCCTTATATTATCAAATAAGTTAAACTTCAGTTGTAAACCATCTTCCATTCTACCATATACTCCAGAGTTGTAAAACCATACAGATTCAAAACAGTTCATGTCTCTCAGTTTACTAATCAGCTGCATGTTTCTCCAGGTAACGTCGTCACTAATGCGTACTTTGTTATTCAAGTTTTTTCTCTCTACCATCACTTTTCTTTTCACATCGCTATTGAAAAGTCTAACTATCATTGGTTTTGGTCCAGGTTTGTCTGATGGTAAGCGGTGGATTGCAACAACATCCCTCTCTTCAAGGTGAACATTCAGATCCCTTCTCACAGTTTCTATAAAGTCTGATCTCAAATTCTGATCCTCATGTCTAGGAAAGTTCATGACTTTGATGTTGTTTTTCCTAGAATATTGTTCATTATAGTTTGCACTAGTTAATGCCTCTTGGTTCATTCTGGTTGAATCCTCTAAGCCTTTTTTGTTTTTAATAACTACATCTCTGGTTTGGTCAATTTGTTTTCTAAGTTCTTCATTTTCTATTGATAAGGCTTCAAACTTGTTTTGCATCTCTTGCATTTCTTTCTGTACTGTTGTTAATTTAGTGTTAAGTTTCTTATCCATCGTTGATTCAAATCTTTGAAATAGTTTGGTCACAATAGAGGTAACAATTATTTCTAAATCATGTGTTCTTACAAGATCTTTTGTTAGTATGTCAAGATCATCTTTTTTGGTTATCCCCTGAAGGTTTGTTTTGATTTCATCAAGGTCCTTTTGTAGACTATTTAATCCACTAGTGTCCATGCTATTGTCTGACTCACTAGACAACTCTGAATGAGTTCTTTTAGGTAATTTAGGTTGTGTTCTAGCTTTTGTTTTATCTAAATCCTTTCTGGCTGACAATAGTGTTTGAACAGTATTAGTGTTAGTAGATTTCTTTTCCTTAGGATTTTGTCCAGTTTTATTACTTGGTAAAGAATTGCCTCCAGGCATAATGTTGTTTGTCAATTTAACTGCTCACAATAGAAAATCAATAATTCAACTCTAAAGATCCAAAAGAAAAATCTTTAGAAGCTCATAGGTAGGTAATTCCACATCAAATTTCTTCAAAACAAATATATTAAGAATCCAAATTCACTTCTTCATCCTTTGGTATTGTTTTTAATTACTGGCACTTTGAAAAAATAACTATATTCTGCAAAAACTGAGGAGCTGATTTTTATGGTGTTAACAGCTCGGCGGCCATATTTCTTCATGAAATTTTTTAATTACATGTACATACACTAAAATATTAACATAGCTTCTTTCAAATCTGATAATAAGAGATTGGAAGGTTAAACCATTTCAAATGAAAAATGACAATTGTAAAGCTGAACAAGGAAAAAACTAGATGGGACAAAACAGAAATATTTTGACATGGATGAAACCAATATAACCTCAAATTGTGTTAGCAATCTTAAACAAATAATTGAGTCTTACTGGTAGTTCACCATGAATTAGTAAGGTAGTGATTATTGGATTGCAAAATAGCAATTTTAGTGTTCTGAACAATTTTGCATCAGGTCATTCCTTTAAGCAGCAAAACTTAACACTAATGCTATAGGCTTCAAGGTTAATCATACAGTGAATGGTACGTGCTATGAGGAATAAATTGTCTATAGGCTTGTATGCAGACTTTGGCAAACCCTTGTAAACAAATATCCATGAAAATAATATTTTCCTTCAATCAATAGAATTTGGTACACAAGAGAATGAATAGATTATATGGGCTCTGTACATCGATATTGGCTTGGAACTAGCTTTCAGTAACTGTGTACTGTTGGGTATTTTGTAACTTTAATGTTTTTGCTAGTTGTTTTTTGACTGATTTACTTAGTTTGTTCTTAATTCTCCTGGTTGAGTACCCTTAAACACTTCTTAATTCCCCAGGTTCAGTTCCCTTAAACACTTCTTAATTCTCCAGGTTGAGTTCCCTTAAACACTTCTTAATTCTCCAGGTTGAGTGCCCTAAACACTTCTTAATTCCCCAGGTTGAGTTCCCTTAAACACTTCTTAATTCTCCAGGTTGAGTGCCCTTAAACTGTTCTTAATTCTCCAGGTTGAGTTCCCTTAAACACTTCTTAATTCCCCAGGTTGAGTTCCCTTAAACACTTCTTAATTCCCCAGGTTGAGTGCCCTTAAACTGTTCTTAATTCTCCAGGTTGAGTTCCCTTAAACACTTCTTAATTCCCCAGGTTGAGTTCCCTTAAACACTTCTTAATTCCCCAGGTTGAGTTCCCTTAAACTGTTCTTAATTCCCCAGGTTGAGTTCCCTTAAACACTTCTTAATTCCCCAGGTTGAGTGCCCTTAAACACTTCTTAATTCTCCAGGTTGAGTGCCCTTAAACACTTCTTAATTCTCCAGGTTGAGTTCCCTTAAACACTTCTTAATTCCCCAGGTTGAGTTCCCTTAAACACTTCTTAATTCTCCAGGTTGAGTGCCCTAAACACTTCTTAATTCCCCAGGTTGAGTTCCCTTAAACTGTTCTTAATTCCCCAGGTTGAGTTCCCTTAAACACTTCTTAATTCTCCAGGTTGAGTGCCCTTAAACACTTCTTAATTCTCCAGGTTGAGTTCCCTTAAACACTTCTTAATTCCCCAGGTTGAGTTCCCTTAAACACTTCTTAATTCTCTAGGTTGAGTGCCCTTAAACACTTCTTAATTCTCCAGGTTGAGTTCCCTTAAACTGTTCTTAATTCTCCAGGTTGAGTTTCCTTAAACTGTTCTTTATTCTCCAGGTTGAGTGCCCCTAAACACTTATTAATTCTCCAGGTTGAGTTCCCTTAAACTGTTCTTAATTCTCTAGGTTGAGTTCCCTTAAACACTTCTTAATTCTCTAGGTTGAGTACCCTTAAACACTTCTTAATTCTCCAGGTTGAGTTCCCTTAAACTGTTCTTAATTCTCCAGGTTGAGTTCCCTTAAACTGTTCTTAATTCTCTAGGTTGAGTGCCCTTAAACACTTCTTAATTCTCCAGGTTGAGTTCCCTTAAACACGTCTTAATTCTCCAGGTTGAGTGCCCCTAAACACTTATTAATTCTCCAGATTGAGTTCTCTTAAACTGTTCTTAATTCTCCAGGTTGTACTTAATACCTATAATACAGGCACATGGTTTCCTCATTTGAATTGTTTTACATTTTACTCTATTAAGAGGTTTTGTATTTTGCTATGTGGCATGGATTTTGCTCATTGTTTAAAGTTGAATGGAGATTTTTTTGGAGAACTATAGTTGCTAACATCTATGTTCTATATCTCTAGTGGATAGATGGCAATCATATCACAGCTGATTTTTAAGAAATTTGACAGCACAAGTTATTTGCACCCTATAACAGTCAAGTATGATTCAACTGCAGAAAAGTAAGGTGTTGATGTAAAAAAAAATAATTGAAAGTTATTGTTTCTTTGAAAAACACAATGGTAAATGGGTAACTGCAATTTTGCATGTCCAGACAGTTCCTAGGATAACAGTGTTTGATTTTTTCGAAAAAAATATTGTAATTTTTATTTAATTTAAAACAGAGGAGGTAGAGGTAACCCAAGAAATCTATCAGGAGGAAGAAACGGCAGAAATCAGGGAAATGCAGCAGCATTAGGAAAGATAACCAGTCTGATGGATAATGAAATGGGAATGAGGGGTAATTCTCAAAGTCACAGAGGGAAGTTTGATACTCCTGCTAATCAAAGGCTTGCTAAACTTGCTGGGAATTATAACGAGGATGATTTACACATGGAGGGTGGTGGCGATTTTGGTGCAGGGCCTAATATTCATATTGGATATGGTGATGAGACATATAATGATGGAGGAAGCAATAGGTTAACACAGAGAGGAGGCAATGATTTTGGTGGTTCAGGTAGTAGAGATCAGTTTGCTGATAGACTAGGTCAAGGTTATGAAGGCATGGCAGGTGATAGGGTGGATAATTATAATCAAGGTTCTAAAAGAAGTATGGATGCTGGATATAGACAAAAAATGGACATTGGTATGGGTGGTGGTCAATATGACGATTATGTGAGAGATACTGGAGATGATTATAGTGGAGTGGATGATTTTAGCCCAAGGCGTAGGGATAACGTGCATCATGATATGGTCGACACTTTCCAGCAGAGAAGAACAAATGTAGGTTCAGGTTACAACGATAAATCAGACATGTTGAGTGTTGATAGAAATCAGCCTATTAGTTATCCAGATATATACAGCAGTAAGGGATCATCTGGTATGAGTGAGATGTTTTCACCTAAGAAACGTAAATTTACAGAAGAACCAATGAAAAGAACATATAATGATTATTTGATGGACACAACTTTGCAAGGTAAGGTAATATGTAAATGGCGTAAGTAGCTTTTACTCATAGTTAGTCAATATACAGGAAGACACATGAGATATAACCAGTAGCTTACATATGAAACTTTATATAATAGTCTGTAGTTTAGGAATTGTAGATACAAGATTTCCCTCATTGTGAAGATATGGCTAACCTCAAGTTTTAATATGGGTAACCAAAAATCAGTTTGAATGGAATATTTGATAGATGTGGAATTGCAAGTGGGGAGTTTAAGATACAACATATGTATCATGTTGATGGACTAATAAGGGATAAATTTGCAGAATGCCAAATGTAGGGATACTAAGCAGCAGGCATACCATAAATTTTTCTCTATAAAGCTTTATATTTTAGACCCTCATCGTTTGTATATAGATTCTTTATGTTACAAAGTTTTGTACTGTTTGTCATTTATCTGTTGTCCATGATCTCAATTTTCTGGTGCAGTGACTGCTTAAAAAACAGTATAGTTTTTGTCATGTGAATTATTCAATTGCAGAAAAGCAGGTGAGACATGCGCACTCTTATTAACACATACAAACTTGATTATCTATAGAATACACAATAAGTTAACATAGCTTACATATACATATTGGAATTATTCATCAACACAATTAGTTCTATTCATGATAAATACAAAATATTGTTTGTCCACCATAGATATAAAACAAAATACATGTTAGAATTATTAACCAAATAAATAACAGCATTTAAGTTGCATTAAGCACACATGCAAGGCACAATATTTATTTTCCAAAAATAGGAGGTTAAGTATGATATATATACAATATTATACAACTTTTTTATTTTGATGAGGTTGATGTTGCCTTTGAATGTCTATATTTAGAAACACTAAAGATTTTCCAAATCTTATATTAACATCTCATTTTTTTTTACGCAGTGAATATGTTTTATCAAAGAGGATTTCCTATGCTTTTAGCCAAAGAGAAAACAGAAAATTTATAGTCATATAATAAATGTGTGAATTGTTTGTGTAGATTGTGAATTTCACTAAAATGTTACTTTGTAGATTCCATACGGGATGATTCAGTATTCAAGAAACCAAATATGTCACTAATGGTGGGTAGAAATCAAAATCAGAGAACAAGAGGAGGACAAAATAACCAGAGAGGGAGAGGAGGACAAAATAAACAGAGAAGTGGAGGAAGAGGTGGTCCAATGCCATTGATGGGGAAATTTTCTGGAAGGAAGACATATTGAAGGTATTATTTTAGTATATAGTGAAATGGATAGGGATATTATCCTTTTGTAAATTGAATTTCTGTCACTCTGAGTACATATTTCGTAATGGCATATAACATTATAAATCAGTAGATAATACATTATACAACCAAATTATTTGTTTCTCTTAAAAAGGCCTATACAATCAAAAGATAAACAATTAGCAGTGAAGCATACATGTAAAATTGAAATTGATCTGAATAAGACATGACATAACTCTTAGTTCAAGATCATAGCTTTGGATGACTTTGACCATTAAAATATAAGCTCACATACAACATTGGAGTTATACATGAAAATTTGCTACAGCTAGTCCGAATATATTAACTGAGGGCATTTCAGTCTTGAATTTTATGTAAATATGTTTTTATTTTTTACTTTCAGGGTTTTCATTCCAAACTTCAAAGACTATTGAGTAATTTGTGAAAGATAAAACACTGTGAACTGTATGAATATGTGATAATCATGGACGATGAATTCAACTAGTTTTTATACAGATTCATTTACTAACATATAACAGCTGCAGTTAATTGTTAAGTTAACAATTTGTTTACCCATTTGTATGACTTTTATATTTTAATATTGAAAAGAAATTCCAGTTCTGTAAGGTTCAATCTATATACAAAAAATAAAACCAACACACAAAATAGACATATTTGATTTTAGAACATGATAACAAAAAATGAAAGGGTTTTTCTACAGAAATTTTTCATTATATCTTATCATTGCGAACATTTCAGTGTTGTTATATTTATTCATTTAAACACATCATTATACCATTATATTGCAAAACATAGGCAGGATTCTTTACGAAGTAATAATTACATTTTAGAAAAATTTGGTATCAAAACATTTACTGTAATAGTACCCTTTTATTGTTTAACATGACTTAATCATTGAAAGATATTGTGTAGAATAAGGCAAACTCTGTAAGCATAGCCTTCCTATGTTTTCTGTTGTTTATGTTTTTATACATAAATTATATCAATCATTAGACTTTTTTTTAGTATCAATTCACATTATTACATTTGCACTTTACTGTTGTAAAGAAACTTAAAGATGAACATTACTTATGTTTATTACCTGCATATTACCATAATGTGTATTATGATACTTATGATGTTTTATATAATAAAGAAAATTAATTGATGTGTGGCTATATAGTATAACATTATACCACAGTACCGATTTTAAAATACGACCTCAAATTTTTATGGTGCTGTAATGGTCTCATTAGAAGACATTTGCAGACCATCAATTGAGTAAAAGTATATTGATCTCTATGAAATTGTAAAACAAAATTCCATTCTATACTAGAGAAAAGTGATGCCCCACACTCTGAAGTAACTGTAGGACTTTCATTGAGATATTATTGTTTTCATTGAGATATTATTGTGTCTGGGTGACACAATTAATGCCCTGCAGATGCAAAGGGTCATTTTAAAGTACACAAAGTTGAGCATGGGTGCACGCTCCTCTTATGTATGTAAATACTTAAAAAAAAATGACAGTTTAACTATCTGCCAAAAGAGCAAATATTAATAAAAATCAAAACCCTGACCACGTGCACACGTTCAGTATGTTTCCAAACAAACAGCAAAGTGAAAACTTCCTAGTATTCAAACTGTAGGAGGAGTTATGCAGAATAATGATATACCCATAATGGGGGGGGGACAGATGGAATAACAGGATTATCTGTTTTTAAACTTTTTAATCATAAAATAGAATGGCTAACATTGATACAAGTATTTTATAGAGAGATAAAATGTGCCAAAAAAATAATTACTCTAATTCCCCAAAATATATTCTGAAACTGGCATTTTCAAGATGCTTCATTTGATTGACAAAATATTTGTTACTTTAAAGGACATGATTTTCCACAAAGCATTCAGCTTTCCCATGTGAATCAATTGCGCTCCTCTTCTTGCTTACTTGTTCAAAAGTCATATATCGATTGAGAAAAAAACAAATCTGGGTTACAAACTTAAACTGAGGGAAACACTTTACAGCTGATTTCCTAATGCTTGCAAAGTAAAACTTTGTTTGGCTTGCTTGCTTTGTTTGTATAATTGTTAATACAAGCTTTGTAAATAAGATTGACATCTTTAAACAGTATATTTTAATTGTTTAACCTGAATATATATTATATTTGAATTTAATTGGGTGTTATCCTATGGATTGTACAATATAAAAACCAAGCAAGCAAGCTAACCAAAGTTTTGTTCTACATGCATTAGGAAATTAGCTGTAATATAACAGGAAAACAACGAAATGAAACAACAGAACTACTTTAGTGCAACAAAAAACCAAGAAGACAATGCAACATACACAGAAACGAACTATAAGATAACAGTTGCCATTTTCCTGATTTGGTACAGGACATTTTAAAAATAGTGGGTTGAACCTGCTTTTGTGGCTGGCCAAACCTCCCACTTTTATGGCAATGTTAAATATAACACTCCAATAACACCATTACATGACAGGACTACAATAGAAATAAATGGAAGGACAGAGACATATAAATAAACAATACAATAGAACATTACATGATGATAGTTATTAGCTTATAATTTAATACGTCAGACGCGTGTTTTCTCTTTACAAGACTTATCAGTAACGATCAGGTCAAAATAGTAAAGAAAGCCAAACAAAGATCATGAGCATGATGACCAAAAATTCCCCAAAAAGTTGTTTCAAATATGGCTAAGGTTATCTGCCGTGGATAAGAAAATCCGTAGTGTTTAGAATAGTTCATACTTTTGTATGACTTATATCTTGACTTCCATCTAGAAATTGACAAGACGGTCGATTGAAAACAAAACTTAACGACTAAAGAAATGATTTCACTTTCCCAATTATGAAATTTCAATTTCTGTGTAGCAACAATACTGCCGCGTATGCATACAGAATATCTCCTAGTTGACACATTATTCCACAGCTCGTATTTCTTATAAGGATATTTTGAAAGAGGGTTACTGCTCACAAGGAAGCTAGGCAAATCAGAGTTTAATTGGTGAGGTTGAAAGCGTCTTTTTGTTACTTTTGCCTGTGCCATCATGAGTTGATTCACCGTTGTGGAATATCTGTTTCACAGATGACGACTTCTCTGTCCCAATTGTTGGAACTATAGTCCAGTATTCTTTTCTCCAGATGTGACATACAAAGTTTCTCTTATAAACGGGTTTGTTATTACAATAGCAACACATTGGGTGCTTCATGTTGTGTAAGATCTGCCTACCCTTCTGGAGCATCCGAGACCACCCCTGATTTTGGTTGGTTCATGTTGCTCAGTTTTTTTGTTTTCTATGTTGTGATTTCATTTTGTGTACTTTTGTAATTTTGTTGGTATTTCCGTTTTTAACCATGGCGTTGACAGTATATTTTCGACTTTTGAGTTTGAATATCCTTTTGGTATTTCGCTTTTCTTCTAACGGATATAAATTAAATGGAATAAGCTCTCTTTTAGAAATACACTACCAATAACATTCATCAGTTTTAACTTAATTTTCCCAGGGACTAGATGAAAATCCCACTATCATAGATATAACATTAGTATTCGGTGTTAATATATTTACATTAGAGCATACATTGTGTTTTTTAGTAAGTCTAATGTTATAAACAACCTGTCAAGTTTAGCTATACTAGAACACACCCGTGATATCGGGTCCGTGACTGAATTAAAGTATATAACTATGTGTAAGCCTTATTTTAGTTTTGGTATTAATTGTCATCTGATAAAGTCATGCCGATTATAAGATACACAGTTTTCTCTACTTTCAAATCTTTCTGTTTGAACACGTCGATCTGGAACTTATCAATTATTGGTGATATTACTTATTTGGAAAACAAAAGGTCCTAGAATGAGGTATTTTTTAATCAACAGCATTGTCCTATATTAGTTATAAATAAAGTTGAATTCTTTGATTTAACAAATTGAAAACTGTACCTATATTTTTAGTATTCGTATTGTTATCTTAGAAAGTCTTACTGATTGAAATACTACAATAGGGAACAATTTAACAATGATTGAATTTAGTAGTGTCAACCCTGTGATTATGACCCCGTGTATAGATCTGTATACATATAGCAAAATCATAAATACACCCGTTTGGTGGTGCGCCTGTCAGACGCGGAAGGTACATACATATAAGGTAATAGGTAACAGGTGAATATACTATTGGTATTGGTATCGGATTCGACCCAGAACTTGTTAATTATTGGCAATATTAATTATGTGGAAAACAAAAGGGTCTTGAGTGGTGTGATTTTTAATCTACACCATTGTCCTATATTAGCTATATATAAAGTTCAATTCTTTGATTTGTAGTTTTTACCCCATGACGGCTGACAAATTGGACCTCGTTATTTTAGTATTATAGATAGTTTGCCTTTCTGTATTTCCCTCTGTAGACGTTGTTCTTATAAACAACATATTAAATAGGCTCGTAATAGCAAATCCCATGGATTCTGAACTATACCTTTGTCTTTAGTGCTGGTAAATGTAATCAGATGACCAAATAAGTTCAAGAGGTTAAAAGAACTGCTATCGTTATCTACCACAATGACATTGTCAGAAGGTGTTGTTATTATATTAAATGGTGTAAAAGGTTTTGCTTACGAGTTGATGACTAAAACTACAATCCTTCCCTTCACCTTCATAATTCATTGCATTTGCTAGTTCCAGAATTTCTAGTTGGGAAGGCAATACCTTTTATCTTGTCTTCAACATATTTTTTCTGGTGGTATTCCCATGGTCCATTACTACCACCATACATTTGTCTTCTATACCATCCATGCTCCTACTATAAATTTATTTTTTCTGGTGATATTCCCCATGGTCCATTACTATTACCGTACATGTGTCTTCTATACCATCCATGCTCCTACTATAAATTTATTTTTTCTGGTGATATTCCCCATGGTCCATTACTATTACCGTACATGTGTCTTCTATACCATCCATGCTCCTACTATAAATTTATTTTTTCTGGTGATATTCCCCATGGTCCATTACTATTACCGTACATGTGTCTTCTATACCATCCATGCTCCTACTATAAATTTATTTTTTCTGGTGATATTCCCCATGGTCCATTACTACCAACATACATTTGTCTTCTATACCATGCATGCTCTTACTATAAACATATATTTTCTCGTGATATTTCCAATGGTCCATTACTACCACCATACATTTGCCTTCTATACCATCCATGCTTCTTCTATAACATATTTTTCTGGTAACATAAATAGTTACTGGCTGATATGGATCCAAGTTGAAAAAAGTGTCTATAACTTTAATTGTTCCGCTTTTTATCTGTTTGAGTTTTGGTCCTTTAGTAGCTATAACTAAGTCATTACCATGAATAGTTGCTATGTCATAAATATCAATGTTAAAACTATATTTCACCTTCAGCTTATTGCCTTCATATTTCACTTTCGGCAATCCTGAATGGGAAGTGAATAATCTTATTCCACTTTGATTGCCGCATCTATCACCAAGCCACAATGAATCATCTAACTAAGGATGTTGCCATTTGAGAAACATCTTTAATGTTTTGGTATTCTTCAACAACAGTTATATCAACATTAGAACCAGGTGCTCCGCAGGGCGCAGCTTTATACGACCGCAGATGTCGAACCCTGAACAGTTGGGGCAAGTATGGACAAAACATTCAAGCGTGATACAGCTCTGAATTTGGATTGTGATCAAATTTTTGACATTATATGGGTTTTTTTTACACAAAACAAATGTCAAGATTTTACAAATCAATTAAAGATTTCTTCAAACTTTTTAAATCTAAAATTAAATAGTTGACACAGCATAGGTTTCTGACACAGAATGAATGTGGTCTAATGAACTTAAAAGTTTTTTTTTGCCTTTGAGCAATTCACTATGCTGTTGAATATTAATCCTCTCAAAAAAATGTTTGAAGAAATTTTCTTTTTATTTATGAAATCTGAAATGAGAAAAATTTAAACCCCCCCCCCTTTTTTTCACATCCCCGTTTCCCTTTTTCCAAAACTGATATCAATTCAAATTTCTAATGGAGTTTGCAACAATAACTACTCTTTTAAATACATCATAAGATATTAAAATGTAAAATAAAGTGCTTATTATCACTGAATGGTAAAGATTGGTTGGTAGTAAAAGTGAATATACATTATTTATTGTATAAAACAATAAAAAAAACTTCATCAGAAACATTTTATATTGGCAAATTTCCAATGAAGTTATTTACATAAAGTTATTGGCAAATAAAAATAGAAAATGACATCATAGTCATGTCTGGCAAATGTCCAACATACATTATCTAAAAACATTTTAGATAAGATAAGGAAAAAAAGCTTCATCAGCAACATTTTATATTGGCAAATTTCCAATGAAGTTATTTACATAAAGTTATTGGCAAATAAAAATAGAAAATGACATCATAGTCATGTCTGGTAAATTTCCAACATATATTATCAACTACTATTCTATACAAAGAAAGATAACTCCAATTGAAAATTAATTGATATTGCACAATATTGTGCAATTAGATATTTCTTGCTATTGTGCAATACTGTGCAATTGAAAATTTCTTGCTATTGCACAATACTTGATATGGAATCCTGATTTGGACCAACTTGAAAACTGGGCCCATAATCAAAAATGAAAGTACATATTTAGATAAAGCATATCAAATAAGCCCAAGAATTTAATTTTTGTTAAAATCAAACTTAGTTTAATTTGGACCCTTTGGACGTTAATGTAAACCAATTTGAAAACGGAAAAAGAATCTACATACACAGTTAGATTTGGCATATCAAAGAACCCCAATTATTCAATTTTTGATGAAATCAAACAAAGTTTAATTTTGGACCCCGATTTGGACCAACTTGAAAACTGGGCCAATAATAAAAAATCTAAGTACATTTTTAGATTCAGCATATCAAAGAACCCCAAGGATTCAATTTTTGTTAAAATCAAACTAAGTTTAATTTTGGACCCTTTGGACCTTAATGTAGACCAATTTGAAAACGGGACCAAAAATTAAGAATCTACATACACAGTTAGATTCGGCATATCAAAGAACCCCAATTATTCAATTTTTGATAAAATCAAACAAAGTTTAAATCTGGACCCTTTGGGCCCTTTTTTCCTAAACTGTTGGGACCAAAACTCCCAAAATCAATACCAACCTTCCTTTTATGGTCATAAACCTTGTGTTTAAATTTCATAGATTTCTATTTACTTATACTAAAGTTATGGTGCGAAAACCAAAAAAAAATGCTTATTTGGGTTCCTTTTTGGCCCCTAATTCCTAAACTGTTGGGACCTAAACTCCCAAAATCAATACCAACCTTCCTTTTGTGGTCATAAACATTGTGTTTAAATTTCATTGATTTCTATTTACTTGAACTAAAGTTATTGTGCGAAAACCAAGAATAATGCTTATTTGGGCCCTTTTTTGGCCCCTAATTCCTGAACTATTGGAACCAAAACTCCCAAAATCAATCCCAACCTTTCTTTTGTGGTCATAAATCTTATGTCAAAATTTCATAGATTTCTATTTACTTAAACTAAAGTTATAGTGCGAAAACCAAGAAAATGCTTATTTGGGCCCTTTTTGGCCCCTAATTCCTAAAATGTTGGGACTAAAACTCCCAAAATCAATCCCAACCTCCCTTTTGTGGTCATAAACCTTGTGTTTAAATTTCATAGATTTCTATTCACTTTTACTAAAGTTAGAGTGCGAAAACTAAAAGTATTCGGACGCCGCCGCCGACGACGACGACGACGCCAATGTGATAGCAATATACGACGAAAATTTTTTCAAATTTTGCGGTCGTATAAAAATGCTAACTGGGACCTGAGGTTCTACCAATATCCTTGATAACGGGTGATATACTACATACAGCCTTACCTCAGACTGATTTTACTACCTACATCCTTGCTAGCAGCTGGTGCTTTCCCAATATCCTTTATAGGTATTATCCTATGTTCCCCAACAGTTTTGATTTTAGGATGAATGTTATTCTTACAAGTTACACACATCAGTAAGTCACACTTTAAACATTTCTAGGAAATTTTAGGATCCAGTTCACATAACTGACACTGAATTGGATATTGTAAGCCGAAGTGGGGTTTGGATAAGACCATTTTGTAAAATCTAAAATACTTGGTTTGTAAGTCTTTAATCACTGATGTTGTGGATTTCGGAGAGATTCCAAATATTTTTATCGCCCCTAGATATAGCTCAATGTATTTTGATAATTATTGCAAAATGTAATTTACATTTTTTAAAGTTGTTGTTCCCATAAATAAAGGCAACAGTAGTATACCGCTGTTCAAACTCATAAATCCATGGACAAAAATCAAAATCGGGGAAACAAACTAAAACTGACGGAAACGCATAAATATAAGAGGAGAACAACGACACAACACTACAATGCAACTAACACACACAGAAACGGACCAAGCATCAGACAAAATCCCACGAGAATAACAAATATAACATCAAAACCAAATACATGAATTTGGGATAGACAAGTACCGTGACACGTCTTATCGCAATGTCAATTTACACTCAAAAATAAGAGAAAACAAACGTCGCAACGTTAAATTGTAACACACACAGAAACGAACTATAATATAACAATGGCCATATTCCTGACTTGGTACAGGACATTTTTAAAGGAAAAAATGGTGGGTTGAACCTGTTTTTGTGGCATGCCAAACCTCGCACTTTAATGGCAATGTTAAATATAACATAGAAATGACAACATAATATTACAGGACTACAATACAAATAAATAGGAAAACGTATTAGACAAAGAAACACATGATTAATGAATAACAAAAAGCATCGATCAGGTTTAAAATTTAATACGCCAAAAACGCGCCTCGTCCACACAAGACTCACCAGTGACGCCCAGATATAAAAGATCGAAAGCGAAAAAAAGTACAAAGTTGTACAGCACTGAAGATCAAAAGTTGAAAAAGGTTGTGTCAAATACGGTTTATGCTTGGGATAAGAACATCCTAATTATTTAGAACAATTAATGCTATTGCAAACAGTAAATTTTATCAAATGAATATAACAGATATACATAATGAAACTGAAGTATTAACTCATTACATAAAACAAACACGAATACATAATGAATGACCAACACAGAATAGACACACCCGACTCAGTCCAGGCCTCAACGCAGTAAATTATGAAAATGACGTCACATACGACGTTGAAAAGGCATTAAAATTACGTCACATACGATGGTGAAAAGGCATTAAAAATTTGAACCTATGAAATATCTGAAACAGCAGAAAAATCACGTCACACATGAAAAACCATATCTCAAAAGTAAGACAGAACTAGGATTGATTAAAGACTAAAATAGAACCAAACACTGATATTGCACTCAAACACAATGTATATTGCAACACTTATTAATAGCAATCAACTATAATACACATATGTGCAGTCTGTTATGAATCCAACTTCAAACTTAAATTATCGTACAGATTATGTTGACCAAAATTAAATCTAATAAATGACGGCGGTGATTAATTTTTAAATATAAATATATAAATGATCATAAATGAGTAAAATTTTGTAATAACGTTTTGAACACGTCATGTCATGAAAACTTTTCACTTATTATGAACAATAAGATAAATATATTTTGCATTTTGTTTCCTTTCAATGTGAATGTGTCCGCCAGACAGGGATCGCTTAATGATAGAAATTATTATAAATTAAGGAATGTATCTCCCTCATGCAAAGCCCTGATTCCTTTCACGGATCTGGCTATACTTTTTGGACCTTTTGGATTATAGCTCTTTATCTTTTATATACGCTTTGGATTTCAAATATTTTGGCCACGAGCATCACTGCATGAAGAGACATGTATTGTCGAAATGCGCATCTGGTGCAAGAAAATTGGTACCGTTAATTTTATTAAACTGACCACATTTCATGGATCAGTTATCAAGGTTGAAGTTAATAAATTAGGTCCATCTCACAGATATTGTAAGCAGCGGGTCAACTATATTCGGTATATAGAAATATTCTAAGCCTGGCTGGTATCATCTACCTTGATCTCAATGTCATGGTTCATTGGACAGTTTTATGTTTTTGTAATTCTTTTCTATTACAATAAGCAATAGGTCAACTATACTGGTGTGTGGAATAATTGTAAGGTGTATATGTCTGTCTGATAGGATTTATTTGACCTGTTCCTCATTGTAATGGATATTCAAAAACGTCAAGTTTATGTGAAACTTGTAGTATACCATTTTTCTTTAAGTCAGTAAAGCAGGCAAGACATTTCAGCGTGTGCACTCTTGTTTGTAGTTGACATGCTTGTGCATTGACTTCAAATTTAAAAGGTCTTTAATCCTTCAAAACGTTGATGAGTCTGATAAATTCAAAAGTCAGAAACGGGAAACCACTTTTTGATGAAAATTGTAAATACATCAATAACTATAACATTTTTTTTTCATTTCTAATTAGTCACATTTCAAATTTATTGAACATATTCATTGAATTTCATCAAGAGCATTTGTTTCATAATTGGGCTTATAAAGTTATTCTATATTAATTTTAAAAAATGAGAAGGGAAATGGGGAATGTGACAAAGTGACAACAACCCATCCAAGACACAGGGTCAACAATGGGCCTTCGACACAGCGAAAAAAAAACGAAAATCATTAATAAATTTGCCCTGTAATGATGATATCCAGTTGACGTAACTCTGTAGTTATACACACGACATTGTGAAAATGTTCTATGATATTTTTTGTATTCTTGTCTTTCATTTTTGCTTATGTGCTTTGTCTATATCCCTTTTTATGTTTTTTTATACATACGACGTGGCTCTGTACTTATAAATCCCGTAATTGTGATATTTTTGTATTCTCGTCTTTCATTTTTGATATTGTGCTCAGTCTATATACCCTTTTGTACTTTTTTGTTATATATTTGTTTTTTTTGTAGTGATTAAGATTATTACTTTGATTATCCTACTTTTTAAGGATCACTCTGATTCAAACAAAAAATTCTCTGAAACTGATATTATCAAGATGCTTGATTTCTTGATTGACAACATATTTGTTACGTTCGGAGGACGTGTTTTTCAACAGACTGTCGGAATTCCAATGGGGACAAACTGTGCCCCTCTACTTGCCGACTTGTTTCTTTATCATTATGAGGCTGACTTCATGCAGGAACTTCTTAGGAAGAAAGATAAAAAGTTAGCAATATCCTTATACTCTACTTTCCACTATATATATGTTGTTCTTTCACTAAATAATTCAAAATTTGGTGACTATGTGGAACGCATCTATCCCATCGAGCTAGAGATAAAGGATACTACAGATACAGTTAAGTCGGCCTCATATCTTGACTAACATCTACAAATTGACAATGAGGGTCGGTTGAAAACAAAACTTTACGACAAAAGAGATGATTTCAGCTTTCTTATTGTGAACTTTCCATTTCTAAGTAGCAACATTCCAGCAGCACCTGCATACGGGGTATATATCTCTCAATTGATACGATATTCCCGTGCTTGCATTTCCTATCATGATTTTCTTGATAGAGGGTTGCTGCTCACAAGGAAGCTATTAAACCAAGAGTTCCAAATGGTGAAGTTGAAATCATCCCTTCGTAAATTTTACGGACCTCATCACGAGTTGGTTGACCGTTATGGAATAACCGTTTCACAAATGATATCGGATATGTTCCTTACGTCGTAACTACAACCCCTTTCCCTTTCATGAATGTGACCTACCGAATTAGACTATTTACCGGATTTGTTATCACATAAGCAACACGACGGGTGCCACATGTGAAGCAGGATCTGCTTACCCTTCTGGAGCACCTGAGACCATCCCTAGTTTTTTGGTGGGTTTCGTGTTGTTTAGTCTTTAGTTTTCTATGTTGTGACATGTGTGCTGTTGTTTGTTTGTCCTTTTCATTTTTAGCCATGGCGTTGTCAGTTTGTTTTAGATTTATGAGTTTGACTGTCCCTTTGGTATCTTTCGTCCCTCTTTTATCTCAAATCTTTGAACCTGTAATTCAGTGGTGGTGTTCATTTGTATCTGTGTATTTTATTTTGTTTTTCGTTTATTGCGAACCCTATGGTAGTTTTCCATAGATTCACCTGCAAGTTACCTGTCCATTTAAACTTTTGGCAGTTCTATTGTCCCATCTAACAAATACAACAGGTATTGTTCTCTGTGTAGTTTATTCACTCAGACCTTTAAATTTCTTCTAGGAGAAATATATCACTCATTGATTAATCTACCTGAGTAAAAAATTGAACTGTCAATGAAGAAAAAAAACTTATACCAATACTAAGTAAGGACTCACAAAACTGCATGTGGTGTTGTATTTATTCGATACCTGGAGTAACTCGTTTTTAATGTGTTCAATATTACATTTGTAATACTAATTCAAAAATTAAAAGTTGATTTCTGATCAAATATTCAATATTTTTGTGTGTTTGATAAATAAAAAATTGAATATTATTATTTTTAAATTAAGGTCTTCATAAACATAAGTCTATAAATGAACAACGACAAAAACATGTAAATTCATTGGAAAATACTAAAAAATGTGTCTGAAATAAACTTTTTAGTATTAAACCAGATTTTATATTGAACAGATTGAAAATATATTAATGATAATATTGAATAAATACAATATTGCATACAGTTTATGTGAGTTATTAGAAGTATTTCAATAAAAAAGAAGATAATTTTTTGGTCAGGTAAATTAATCAATGAGTGATATATTTCTCCTAGAAGAAATTTAAAGGTCCCAGTGAATAAACTACACAGAGAACAATACCTGTTGTATTTGTTAGATGGGACAATAGGACTTACAAAAGTTTAAATGGACAGGTAACTTGCAGGTGAATCTATGGAAAACTAAGATAGGGTTCGCAATAATAGTTTGTAAAATTACTCATTCGATTAGTTTTATCGTTTGAATTGATTTACGTTTGTCATTTCGGGATCTTTTACAGCTGACTTTGCGGTATGTGCTACTCCTATAATTGAAGGCCGTACGATGACCTATCGATTAATTTCTGTGTTATTTGGTTTTCTTATTGAGAGTTTCAATCATACCAAATCTTTTTTTTTTATTATAATAATTGGATGTTAAAAATACAACAAACTAAGAGAGTAAGCAGGTTTCACAGTTATGGCATATAAACACATATTTATTGTTTGATAAATCTAAAAATGAAAAGAGGTGAAAAGCAAGTCTTATTGTGTAAAAAGACAATTGCAACCTCAAAAAGTAAAACATTGAATTAATTTGACACCTTATCCCCAGTCCAACATAATTACCAGAGATAAAGCTAGACTAGAGATTAAATGGGAATGACATTAACGAAAACCTCTCGTTTACGGAATATATGAGGAGTTTATTTAAATTAAGTGTTTTACACAATTTTAATGTTAAGCATATTTTACCAATAAAAACATTTGTCTAAACTATTTTTAATTAACATCCTATTAAGTGCAATTTATATAGTTTGCTTTTTTCATTACTATCAGTTTTAGTAATTGTGCCCATAAACAATATACAGACATTTTCCTCCATTGCAAGGCATATTGAAAATGGATTCTGCACAATCCCTTTTTCTGTAGTGCTAATGTATGTAATCAGGTTCCCTGGGGAATTTAGAATATGGAGACTACTGGTATACATGTCGACAACAATAACATTGTTAGCAGGGGTTGCTGTCAGATCGCTTGGGATAAACGGTCTATCTTCAGTGTTGATGGTGGATTGTCCAGAGTACGTATTGATAATGTTATCCTGTCCCAGCACCACCACTCTTCCTCTGTGTTCTTCATGCATCATATCAATCACAAAAATATTATCATTGTTAGTTACAGTTAATCGTAAAGGTGAAGTAAATGAAATACCATGAATCATGTCTTCATCATACACTTTTTTGTTATTTCCCTCTTGGTCCATCACTATAACAATTCTATCTTTTCTTCCTTCAATTCCAGCTCCTACTATGACATTATTGTCTTTGGTAACATGAATGCACAAAGGTTGATATGGGTCCAAATCATAAACTGAATCTTTAATTTTATTTTTTCCACTGATCTGTTTCAGTATTGGACCCTCAGTAGCTATAAGTAAATCATTACCAGGAGTAATGGCCATGTCATAAATATGAAAGTTATAACTATATATCACTTTTAACATATTTCCGTCAGGCTTTATTTTCTGCAATGCTGTATGCGAGTTAAACAATTTCAATTCCTTATTATGGTCACCATCACCAATCCAAAATGAATAATCTACAGTATTTACAGCCAACTGAAAAACACCTTTCAATGTGGTTTGATATTCTTCAACAACACTTACATCAACACTGGCAGGACCGTCGCGGATGTCTGATGTTGTTCTGCCTCTGTCGTCCCGAATCTCAATTTGTTTAATATCTGAATTCTTTTGTTTCCAAGCAGTTTCATTTTCAGGATGAATGTTATTCTTACATGCAACACACATAAATATGTTGAAACATTTCCTGGAGATTTTAGGATCAGACTCACATAATTCAAACTGAGTTATTGATTGTGGTCCTGACTGGGATTTTGATAAATCCATTTTGTTAGACTACTAGTATTTGTTTTTACATACGGTACTAGTATAACATATGTTTTAAAAATTTAAATGGTAATTAATTAGGACAGTTCGATTTTTCATATGACTGAATTATCATAAAATCAAAATAACGTATACATTGGATTTGAATACAATGAAGATGATTATCTGATTCGTATATACAATTTGATTTTGTAGTATGTATTGAGAAATAACATAGCAGTTATTTTAGCCAAATTGTCAGTTAAAAATATTTATGATGAGGATCATTGCTTAAATATGGAGTAAATTACGGGAAAATATTTATTATTGCTTAAAAGGAGTTCGGATGGTGTTTCAACCTTTCATATTACTTCTCATTTTTTGTGTTGAGACTTACGTGTGGTAGAGTCTTAAATTGATCAAAGACATATGGCTGAGTAAGCCAATGATTAGTCTCAATATGCTATACGAATATACGATTAGAAACCTACCGGTCACAATTTAAAAAAAAAACAAACTAAAAGGACCGACTCATTGGAATATAGTTTATATCTGTAATTGTTTCATTAGAAATATCTTCTTCTGTATCAACTTATTAACCATGCTTAATGTTAGAAAAATTGTAGTCTTTTATGTGCCATATTTGGTGTTATATAGTGCCTTGTGTTATAAAATTTTAAAATATGTTTGGGTTACCATATTATTGATTCAATACCTCTTTTTTTATGTAAGTTATGTTGAGTAGACCACATACCAGATCGTCACCTAGTTAGATTGTTTAAAAGGAACATTCGCTTCGAGATATAAAACAGTTAGAATATATTATGTTTTTGCTCAATCATTAAGAATAGTGAAATAGAGAAATAATAATTCGTTTTAGCAGCCAATTTGGTTTAACTTTGTCAAAATAAACAATGCAACATTCCTGATGAATAATTATTCACTTGCAGGTGAATAATTCGACATCATTGAATCCGTATTCATGTGACCTTCAATTTAATCAATAAGCTAGAGATTGGTAACGCATGTAGTAGTCGTGTTCAGCAACACTAAGGAACAGAATGGCAAAAGTTATCAAAGGTACCAGGATTATCATTTAGTACGCCAGACGCGCGTTTCGTCTACATTAGACCCATCAGTGACGCTCATATCAAAATATTTTATAAGCCAAACAAGTACAAAGTTGAAGAGCATTGAGGATCCAACATCTGGAAAGTTGTTCCAAAGACGGCTAATTAAGGTAATCTATGCCTAGGATAAGAAAATCCTTAGATTTTCGAAAAATTTAAAGTTTTGTAAACAGGAAATTTATACAAATTACCACATTATTGATATTCATGTCAACACCAGAGTGTTGACTACTGGGCTAGTGATACCCTCGGGGACGAAACGTCCACCATCAGTGGCATCGACCCAGTAGTGTAAAAGTTATAAACGGTACCAGGATTATAATTTAGTACGCCAAACGCGCGTGAACATTGAAAGTGAAACAAAAATGGACCATTTCGTTGACTGATTCAGTCCACAAAAAAACTTCTTATAAAGGCAAAAACGATGATTACCTATAAATTGACAACAAACAGAGCCTGAAAAGTCCAATTGCACAAGGTCACTATCTATTTATATAAATGTTTATGTTTAAATCGGGTTATGTGACCGTCGGCAGTCTTCGGGGTGATCCCTATGATGAATTAGATCACGTCTAGACTAAAATACAGACGAAATGCTAATATGCATTATCGATTTTAATTATTTGAATTGTTAAGTGTTTATTTCAGACTTATTGTAATTTGGACAAACGTTTTATTATATTGTAAATCAAATATGACAATTTGAGTCAAAATATGAATGTGATTCTGAATTTGACACCCAACTCATGCTCATTTAATGTAATGTACAGAACATTAATTGAACTTTCTTATGCTCAGTATCATAGATAAAAGGATTCAAAAGTAAAATCACAAAAATACTGAACTTAGAGGAAAATCAATTCGGAAAGTCCATAATCACATGGCAAAATCAAATAACAAAACGCATCAAAAACGAATGGACAAGAACTGTCATATTCCTGACTTGGTACAGGCATTTTCAAATGTAGAAAATGGTTGATTAAACCTGGTTTTATAGCGCTACCCCTTTCATTTTGATGACAGTCTCATCAAATTCCGTTATATTTACATTGATGTGTTAACTATTAAACTGACACAATAAATGAAATAGTCAAAATATGGGTACATCAGTCATCATCGTATAACAATTTTAAAAGGAACAATTTAACAGAACACAAAAACATCTATCTACAAACACATTCATTCATTTGTGTGCCTGACGTCAGCAAATTTACACGTCACATAGATTTGTCATTCAATGTGCATACAAACAATTTTTAAATTTACATAGGCAATGTTAGCATCTAGGGTTAAAAAATCAAAAGTATGTAAGAATAAATTTCAGAAATAGACCGAGATTGAAAATAGTCCAAAAGTTATATATAGAATTTATAAGAATCCACAAATAGTTAATTCCACTACGCGATTGAATGATTTTGACGTTTATGGTTCAACGTATTTTGTAATTCATAATAGAAATATATCATAATGACATAAAATAGAACAATATCATATTGACGGGATCTTTTAAAGTACAGAGTCACGTTATAAGAACCAAAGAAATACAAAAAGTCGCATATATACAAAACACGCCACCAAAAAATGAAAGACAATACAAACACATTGACGAGATGTATAAGTATCGAGCCACGTAAACAGTAAAAGTAATATTAAGAATAGAACAAATAAGACAAATGAAAGAACTATAAAGCACGTTGTTAAGATGATAAACAACATCAGTACGCAGAATCTATACATCAAGACCATCGTGTTTTATTTGTGAAGTTGATACGGAATATTTATCAACAAGGTCTTGGTACCTTCCGATGAACTTTTTTAGAAAAAGGACGAGACGTTCTTTGACATACCCCTGGTTCATCAACTTTCTACTCAGACACTGATGACGTTTTACAAAGTCTGAGTAGGAGCTGCAAGCTCTTGAATATCGAATCAGTTGGGAAATATATATCCCATATGCAGGTGAAGTTGGTATTTTGATACTAAGGTGGGGGAAATTTATAATTTCAAAAGTAAAATCATCTCGTTTGTCATAGATTCTGGTACTGAGATGACTGTGTAAGTTAAATTCGAGATATAAGTCTAAAAATGAGGCGGAGGAAGCTGTGTCTGTTGTTTCTTTAATCTCTAGTTTTTGGGGGATATATTAATGGAACCGAATCAGAAAAGTTCGGATTGTTTATGGAAAGAACATCATCAATATATCTGAAAGTGAAATTAAATAATCTGGCTTCTTTAATCCTCTTGTTTTTGACAAGTGTCGGGGGGGGGGGGGGGGGAACTCCGATTCATAAGAAAATAAGAAGAGGTCGGCAAGAAGAAGCGCATAGTTTGTTCCCATGGGAATGCCGACAATTTGTTGGAAAAGTCTAACGTAAGGGTACCCAAATGGCACCGAGTACCCAAATTGCACCTATTTAGAAAAAATAGCAACGGAAATCTTACAAGATTTCCTAGAGACTAAACAATTTGTATTTTTATGATTTGATACTATGCACGTCTTTCAACATAGGTAAACATATTTAGATATACACAAAACGTTCACTGTATTTATCAACAGATGAACTGTTTACTGAAAAAGCAAAATGTACGAAAACGTCACCATGCGACGTCATCAAAACGTCATCTTTTTAAAATTAGCAAATACAATATATTATAAGTATCCATTTCGTAAAATATGAAGAGTAAGCATGGACTAATATCCAATTGTTCAAAATATTTGAAGAAATTAAACAAAAGCTCGGTTATTAGACTTTTGACGATGTGAATTTAAGCATGGATGCAATTTGGGTACTCCTCATTATAGAATCATGGATAGTTTGGAGGTTGATTCAAACCCATTTTTTTATGACTCAATATGGATTCAAAATTATATTGGTGTACCTATACAATAAAGAAGGATAGGGCTACAAAATAAACACAGTATGGACATTTTTTTCTTGATCATAAAAAAACGTAGGTGAAAAAACTGTCAAAATAGGTGCAATTCGGGTACCGTCACGTTAGCTCCAAACTCAACAAATATGTTGTCGATAAGAAACTCCAGCACACTGACCACTTGTTCTTCTATGTAGCATGTTTTAACTTTTTGTTGGTCACTATTAACGAAATATGCCTTATGAAATCCCCAATTAATAAATTTATAGCGTATGCTACCATTTTTATGTTGAAAGGCATTGTGGATTATTTCTTTAAGGCGATTTTTCAATTTCACATGTGAAATGATGGTATACAAGACCCTCTTTCAATGCGGACAGAGTTTTAGTCAATCTAATGGACAATTCTTTAGTGGAACATGAAGATGAGCAAGCAATAAACCGTTGTGTGTACGGAATTTTATGAAGCTTTGCAAGGTAAGTCCTCTGATTTGGTGTTCAATGTAATGTTAATTGAAGCCATGAAGGACTTATGATTTGCTAAAAACTCATCCTTGTCAAATGATATGTCTTTGTATGTGGGATTACCTGATTGCTCCTTTATACCCAATTCTTTTACAAGACATTCGTAGTAATACGATTTACATACAAAGACAATATTATTTGAAGCTTTGTCCGCAGGAACAACAACATACTTATTATGAAGAGATGATAGACATTTCATGGCCTCTTTGTCTCTGAAAACAGACTTTGGTCGATCGGTCACACAGTTTTTCAACTTGTGAATGCGCCGTTTTATCAGAGACCCTATAGTTTAACCCATTCCGACAAAGTGCCCAGTTCAACTTCTTCTCGCTTAGCCCATGCTCTGGCGTAGTCCTCAATGGAATCCACAATTACTTTGAAGTTATGGTTCCAATTGATGTGTTGGGGTTCTCTAAACTTAGGACCATGAGAAATCACCTTTTTCGGAGATTTTCAAGTTGAATTATGTTTAAATCCCCAGTTATAACATGGCCAGAGGGGCTGTAATTATAAGGCGAGTGGGAACAGTCACATGTTGGAGGTTTTTTTTATGTTTTGTTCTAAGTCAAGGTCCTGCAATGCTTGTTTATAGTTAAATAGTTTAGGTGCAATGGTTTTGGTGTAACTGTAACTAGGATACAATAGGAACAGACTGATTTTGAAAATAATTAGGAATTTTAGATATTACCTCCTTGTGATGTAGAACGTTGCAGATATTGATTGCATCAATTCCTCTATTGACAAAATCAACAGGAAGGAATTTCCCTTTTTCCTCATGTAAAGGTTCCGATCTTACTGGTTTGAAAAGACGGAAAAGAGCTACATCACAAACAATACTGACTAGTCTGTATATTGCAGAAAATGTATTGGTGCCTCCTTTGTCAAGTGCATAATCTCTCAAACGTTTTAGAAAAATAACTGGCAGTGAAAAGAGAATAGTTCTTATGTAATGTAACCCTAGTGGATGATGAAGATGTGAAAGAAGATCATCAAAGCTCCCAGAGGGTCAACTAGATTTGGAAGACTTTTTTACATTAGGCCGATAGTAATGTTTTTGCCCATGACTACTTTGTTGTCGTAAGGTAGTATTAAATAAACTCATTACATTAACATCACTGCAGACAGGACTTGACAAATTTCCTAATCCTTTAATATTATCATTGCAACCATATGGCATTGCAGTCCCTTACTCCCTTATCCAGAAATTTTCTCTATCTTTGCGGAAAGGAGTAGTTAGTACAGGGCTATTTGTGTGGTGATAAATTTTCTCAATGATGCGCACTTTCATAGATAAAGAAGGATCATGGTCAGGTTGATTAAAATGGTTATTAAGAACCCTTAATTGAGGATCTTTTTATCAGACCGGTGTTGATTCATTCTTTTACGCAAAAGTTGACGAGTTTCACCAACATAAAGTAGTCCACACAAAGTACATTCGATTCCGTACACGACATTGTCCGTGGAACAGTCCAGAGGCTCGAAAGATTTAGTATAATATGTTTTAGATGTTAAATTACTAGTAAAATCAGGAGTCGTGATGAACATATCAAGTTTCAAGTTTCTGGTATATCATTTTCAACATTGGTGTATTATTAAAAGTCCCAGTCATTTATGTTAGCTATCGATATGATGGCATTTAGTAAAAAAAAATATGTCACCTCGCAACATTGACAGAAAGGAAATAAGAAGAACTTGCTTATGATGGATATAAGAGATCAAGGTATTAAGGTCATTTATCTGGATTGACTTTTGTGTCAGGTCAAAAAGAAATCTAATAGTATTTCTTTAATCAGTTTAAAAAAAACTTAAAATGTGTCTTTGCTGGTAGATGTCCACATAAAAAGCAAATACTTCGATGCATGAATCACCCTTCAATGAGTAACACGAAGAGTATGAAATGAGGAGCAGGATTCGATTACCCTTCCAGCGCGTCTGAGATCACCCCTATTTTAAGTTGCTCAGTCTCAAGTTTTCTATGTTGTGATTTGTTTACTGCTGTTAGTCTTCATGTCGTTTTTTTTTAATGATTTAGTCATGTCATTGTCGTCAGTCTGATTAAGCGATATTTTAAACATTAAAATAAAGCGGGAGGTTTGGCTAACCACCAAACAAGGTTCAACTCATCATTTACTCTTAAAATTTTCTGTACCAAGTAAGGAATGGCAGTTGTTATCAAATATATCGTTTCTATGTATATTGGCGTTTGTTTTTTTGTTGCATCAGTGTTTCTGTTGTTCCTTTTTTTTCCTCTTATAGTTGATGTGCTTCCCCCGGTTTTAGCTTGTAGCCCAGATTTGTTTTCTCTCAATCGATTTATGTATTTTGAACACCGATATACTACTAGTGCCTTTATTTAGAATTATGCGTTTGGATATCCCCTTGTTATCTTTTACTTTTCTTTTTCAAATAATTCCTATTATTTCCAGTACAAGTAGTATGGGAGAGAGTCAGGAACATTAAAAATCCAAGTTTAATGTTTGATAACTCACCCGGATGCTCACTCACCCAGATCTTTGACAAACAGATTTTAAATATTATGTTAAGAAACTACAACACTGTAACCATCATGAAACTTATGATGACAGCTGTAAAATTCTTAGTGATGATTTCATTGTTTCTCCTCATAACTTTGGTGGGGTTGTTCTTACTTATATCAGATCAACATCTTCCTCATGTTATAGTTAAAGATTAACCCTCTCCACTATTTACATTATGTTTCTTTTCATGCATCTTTCAGTACTGAAAATTCCTTGTATCTGGGAGATGCCTTATTTTCCCAGGTGACCATGGCAATTAATGCTTATTGTTGCCAGTGATGTCTGAAGCCAATAATTCAAAACGCATGAACCAATAATATTGCCACGAACATTCAAAGGCATATTCATAAAAAATATTAATGTTTTCATTTTTTGTACACTTACAAGAATATTGGAACTATTTTTTTTATTAAATCATGTGCAGAATTTAACCTAGTAGAATGATTAACAGACATATATTCACACTAAAGAAATATTTGTCAAAAAGAAATATACAATTTAAAAAAACAACTGTAAATAAGAGCTTCATTTTGATTCCAGTACACAGCAAGGAACACTTATCAGCTTTTACTAGATGAAATCAGAGACTAAATAAAGGCAACAGTAGTATACCGCTGTTCAAAACTCATAAATCAATGGACAATAAACAAATTCGGGGTAACAAACTAAAACTGAGGGAACGCATTAAATATAAATGGCGATGTCAGGAAAATCTGCATAGAGATATGACATATCATATGTGTATCCAGTATAAAAATGCGAATTCTCATTATTGCGAACCTCTCCCAGTCGCATTATTCGCATTAATGAAAACCTCGCAATAAATTCTGAATTTACAGTAGTTTGCCTTCGTCTCTACTTTCCTCTTCATCAGTTGTTCCTATATACAACAAACAAATTTCCTGCCATTGCAAGTCTTATGAAATAGGGATTCTGCAGTATCCCTTTGTCATATGTGATGATATATGTGACCAGGTCGCCTAGGAATTTAAGATATGGAGACTACTGCTGTACATGCATGTCAACAAGTTGAAGTCAACAATAAAATTGTTTCGGGGGTTTATGTTAAATTAATTGGTGTAAAGGTTTTGAAGGTTGAATGTCCAGAATAGGTATTAGTTATTTCAAATTCTACCCGAGTTTCCACAATATTTTGATTTTGATCAGCAATTAATGAATCACAAAAATATGATCATTGTTAGTTGCAGTTGTTTTCTATGGGCCTGGAAATAAAAAACCTTTGGTCTGGTCTTCACCATACACTTTTTTGATAATTTCTCCCATAGTTCATAAGTATAACTATTACTTTACCCTTGTTTTAGATAGCATGTCTAGCTCCAACTAGCACCTCATTTTTTCTCAGAACATTAATACATATTGGCCGATATGGATTCAAATTATAAGAGTGTCTAAAACTTTCAAAATTAGTCACCAAGTAGCTAACGGAGTTATAGCTAAGCTTGAAATCTGAATGTTGAAACCGGATATCACCTTTAATGTATAGCTTTCATTTTGTTTTCAGCAATCCATCACCAATAAACAATGAATCATCTAAGGATATTGCCAGTTAATTAACCCCTCCGAATTCAGTTTGATATTCTTAAACCATATTTATATTAACATTGGTGTAATATTTGGTAGAGTCTAGTGTACTACGAATATCTTTGATGGACGGTGATTTTTTTCTCTATATCCTTGATATCAAAAATCTTATGTTCTCCGGCAGTTTTGATTTTTTATGATGTGTATTATCCTTGCAAACACTACACATCAGCAAGTCACATTCCAAACATTTCCAGGAGATTGTAGGATTATGTTCACTTAACTGGCACTGTATTGGAGATTGTATGCCTAACATGGGTTTGGATAATTTCATTTCATATTAGATAATTTGTTGTGATGTAACCTTTTGGGGTCAGAGCGATAGTAAATGTCTTAATATCCACTAGTTGTAGTACACAGTCCAGATGTCACATAGTACCTAATAACACTTTGAGCAGATGTTTTTCGGCATTGGTCATACCACAATGACTTTATTGCATTTGGTGCATTGCTCAAAGTTAAGATTGTGTGGTTTGATTTGTTTCACAGGTACAATAATTGAAATGGCCACTATCGCTGGTATATGGAATAATTGAAAGGTGTGCATATATTATCTGGCATGATAGCTTACTTTGTCTTATTTTTATGGATCATTGATAATGTTAATTTTATGTGATACTTGTAGTTATCCCTTCATTATAGATTATTTGGACCCTCATGTGGATCAGTTTGTGTAAGAAAAAAAAATACTTTCAAATTGTTTGATTTCAACAAAAAATAAATAGTCGGGGTTTTTGTTATGCTAATTTGCTTATATTTGATAAATTCAATTTTCTAATTTCTAAATTACACGAAGTGTAACCTTCTTTACTAGTAATCATTTCTTATCTTTTAGGGGATATTAAATAGGCAAAAAGATGCATCACCCAAATTATCAAAAGTTCTATTCAAAGAGAAATAACTCAAAACATATCCGATATCTTCTGTGAAACGGTTATTCCATAACGGTCAACCAACTCGTGATGGCGTCTGTAAAATAATGAAGGGATGATTTCAACCTCACCGTTTGGAACTATTGGTTTAATAGTTTTCTTGTGAGCATCAACCTTCTATCGATGAAATTATGATAGGAAATAAAGGCCATGGAATATCGTATCTGTATACAGGCGCTGCTGGAATGTTGCTACGTAGAAATAGAAAGTTCATAATTGAGAAGCTGAAATCATCTCTTTTGTCGTAAAGTTTTGTTTTCAACCGAGCCTCATTGTCAATTTCTAGATGTAAATCAAGATATGTGGCAGACTTAACTGTATATAGTATATCCTATATCTCTAGTTCGATGGGATAGATGCGTTCAACTTTGTCACCGAATTTTGAATTATCATCTTTATAGCGGAAAGTAAAGTTCAATGATATTGTTAACTTCTTATCTTTCTTCCTAAGAAATTCCTGTATGAAACCAGCCTTATGATAATAAAGAAACAAGTCGGCAAGAAGAGGGGCACAATTGGTTCCCATTGGAATTCCGACAGTGTGTTGAAAAGGTTATTAATTAATTATATAAAAGTGCTCCTACCAAAAAAACATCTCAAACTGAATTCCTTTATTAAGCATTTTAAAAGGGAACTAGCTGTCAAAATCATGTTCACCGATATGACTCAAATTCTTATATTTGCCTGTTTATAACATACTAAAACACAGACCCAAGTTACAAAAAGTTTGAAGTAAACAGTTTCTAATGTATATACTAGATAAGATATAGATATATCAGAATTTCATGTGTATTTTAGTCAAGACGCTATTTATAAATTAACTATAGAGATGACCTCTGAAAACTAAGATAACACGATATAAAAATAAACATAAATATAAATTGATAGCGACCTCGTGTAATTGGATTTGTTGTGGTCTGTTTGGTTTCGTGTTATAGGTTAAACAAATAAGTTAAATATAATTAGATGAACTGGGGATGTGGAATAAATAATCAAGTTTCGGATACTAAGACAATGGTTTTCTTATACACGAATTACTAATCCAGGATTTGTTATTTTCTGAACCCATTATGACAGACTCTTACAAAGGTTGATATCATATACTATTTTTATCTGATTTTTTTTTAAATACCGCAAATATTTAAACATGTTATGAGGAAAAACATACATAATGATTGAATAACTTCTTTGTTCACACATCGTTGTCAATGTAATGAAATTGTAAGTGTACATCAAATAAATTTAGGCTCAAGCTAGTTCCTTGTCTTGCACCATTAATATGAAAAAAGACTTGAAAAACTCTGTTAAAAAAAAAACATATTGACACACAATTTTTTAATTGTTTTTATACACTTACTTCAGTCTACTATAGTAGTCTCAGCTTTAGTATATCATAAAATTTTGAATAGAAACCAGCCTTTACAAGTCTTTACAAGCTAATAAAAAGTCCAAATTGAAAACAACGTTCAAACATATGATTGCGTTGGATCAATTTTTTTTTATACGTGTGCATGTTACAAATTTCGTTGTAGAAGGGTCTAAATACATATATATATATAAACGAGTCTAAATTGAAAACTACGTTCAAACCTATGTTTGCGTTGGATAAAAGCCGCAATTTTTATACGTGTGCATGTAAAACAAATTTCGTTGTAGAAGGGTCTAAAACAGCACAAACAACATTTTCGAAAAGACCAAAAAAGTGAAAAAGTATATTTAAACAAAACGCATTTGACTAACAGGTCGAACAACTGATGTTCTTTAACCCTGCTGACTGCCATTGGCGATTGCCAAATAAAATTGTTCACAAGATGTAACAAAATGGATCTTAATATAAATTTAATACTAAACAGAAAAAAAATAACTTGTGGCCACGATGTTATACCACAAATTAACTTGTGGCCACGATGTTATGCCACAATATATATATAGAAATATAAAAAAAAAAAAATGCTTTATGGGGGGGGGGGGTTAAAGCATTGGTCACTTAGCTAGAAATAGATAATCATTATGTATGAATTGTGGGTCTGTATATTTATTCAAAGGAAAGGAATGTCACATTCAACATTGAAAGTGAAACAAAGGTAAGTCATTTGATAGACTAATATTCGATTCACAAATAAATCTTCTTTTACAGTTAAAATCGATGATTAACATATATTTTTAATCTAAAATAAAAATTATACAGGCCTAGAAAAATCCAATTGCACGAGTTCGCTTTATCTATTTATCTATTTATTTAAGTTATATGACGTATATGGTCGTCGGAGGTATTCGGAGGTCACTCAATAAAATTGAGAATGGAAATGGGGAATGTGTCAAAGAGACAACAACCCGACCAAATAAAAAACAACAGCAGAGGGTCACCAACAGGTCTTCAATGTAGCGAGAAATTCCCGCACCCGGAGGCGTCCCTCAGCTGGCCCCTAAACAATTTACTAGTCAATAGTTAATTAGATGAGATGGTGTCTATAGATACTGAAATACACACGAAACGAAGCTACATATCACATATTCTCAAGGACTATACAAATTCTTCATAGTCTCGATATGCATGCCTTAAAGCCTCTTTTAATTCGTAGAAGTGTTTTACAATCCTGTTATAAATCAATTATAAGACTTTAGAAGAAAAAAACCAGAGACGTATTATGATCTACTATATGTCTCTGATAAAACGTAGTACACGAAAGCTGTTACTTCTGTTCATGCACGTTGGCCTCTTGTTAATCACAGATCACAGTCATTAATCATGATTAGACACTTTCAACATTCGGGATGTTTCGAGTCTGATCGACATTGACCTTTGTTGCACGTAAACCGAATATACCGAAAGTACGTAAACAACTTGGAGGACAGAAACCACATGCTTTACTCGGCTGTTTTTTATTGGTTACAACAAAACTGTAAATAGAACTGAAACTTGGGAAATACAAACATTACTTCAGTGTATTTGGATTGTTGCTGTCAATTGTATACCCACGTTGTAAAGGAATAAAGGCATTGTTTTATGTCGGTCCTGATGATGGTAGGCCATGCTATATATATTTCTTTTCGCATTAACAGTTCCATGCATGCGTGACAACTTTCCACAGCTCATGTATTACTTATCCTATACTTCCCTATATTTAGTGTGATGAAACTTCTTTTAATAGAAATTCCTATTTGGAAATGGTGGGGTTAATTCCATGAATTAATATCATTTTAGCCTTTTAGGGTTTTCTATGACCTGGATATGAACCTTCATTTGTCTACACATGTACCACTTCTATGGTTCATACTAGGAGGACATTTAGAAAAATAAGAATAAACCTTATACCAATATGTATAAATAAAGAATTATGTCATATATATGTGACAAAGGTGTACTGTCATTGTTCGGTAAGGTACACAAATTGCACCTATTTTGACAGTATTTTTTTACCTATGTTTATTTATGATCCAGATAAAAGTTTCTTTTGTAGATGTATCCATATTTACTACAAAGTTCTACCAATTTAACTTTTAATCCATACAGAATCATAGAAAATTGAAACCAACAATTGAACATCCAAACGATCCATGATTCTGTAATTAATGAGAAGTATCAAAATTGCATCCATGCTTAAATTCACATGGGTAATAATCGAATAATTGATGTTTTGTTTTATTTCTTTAAATATTTAAAACAAATTGATAATAGTCCATGCTTTCTATTCATTTTTTAAGAAATGGATGCCTGTAACATATTTTGATGACTCATTTTAAAAAGATGACTTTTTGTGGATGCATGGTGCCGTTTCTGTTGATTTTTACTTTTTCGAGTGAAAACTATATTTATTGACATCTACTATGAGCTTTTTGTTTATATTTATATAAGTTAAGCTACATTGAAAGACATGCATAATGCATATGTCAAGTCAGGAGTAAACAAATTGTTTAGTCTAAGAAAACAGTAAGATTTCCTTTGCTATTTTTGCTACATTTTAATTTGGTACGTGCAATTTGGGTTTTATTTAAATTTATTATTGTGTGTCCATGTACATGATGTATAATCATTCTTTTGTTCAGTGACATGACTGATATTGCTGTTCAATGTCATCTCCTTATGCTCATTCAATAATAATTATCAAAGGTACCAGGATTATAATTTAGTATGCCAGACACGCGTTTCGTCTACAAAACAGGGGCGGATGCAGGAATTTTCGAAAGGGGGGGTGCTAACCCAGGGCACCCAGGGCAAAGGGGGGGTGCAAAACATATGTCCCGATACAAATGCATTGATCGGCAAAAATAAAGGGGGGGTGCGCCACTGCAAAATATAGCTGGACCGCACAGTTTTCTTTTGTAATTAAGTTCAAATTAAAAGGAGTTATTTATTGTATGTGATTCAAATGAAGTAGGATACATTTTGTTTTCATTTGTTAATGTTTTAAACATTTCTATGCATAGTCATAGCAAGGATTTTATATCATACTGTCGTAATCCTTCAATAAAGTTTATCTTCGAGAGCACATGCAGTCATGGATGTTGTGTTTTATTGGGTAATATATATAAAAAAAAGTATATGGTGCTTAGTTGGTCTTGGAACTACTTTTGTACAATGATCATTGAAGAGGGGGGGGAGGATGTCGGACCTTTATCAGGACTCGAGGATCTGAATTTTTTTAGCTCAGGATTGATCTTTTCAGGATCCAGGAATTCTTTTTTCGAATTTTGGATGTCAGGATTTAAATTTCTTTAAATACTGGACCTCTGGATTCATGTTTTAAGCCCGGGATTTCTGAATCAGGACCCTCCCCTCATCATTGTGCAAGCTCCCGATACATATATATAGAAAAGTTGGTAAGCAACAGAATGCTTACAATTTTTATGATAATTAAAGCAAATTTATTATTTATAACAGAAAATGTAAGAAATGATTTCTATTATGACATATTTGTTTGAATATTTTTATTCTGTGATGTAATATAACAGATCTACAATGTATTGTAAGCTTTCCTTGTCTGTCGATTGTCTTAAAGTCCATATTTTTTAAATGGATAATTAATATAAAATTATATCACAATTACATGTACATGTTAATCAATTCAGGCAAGACAAGTCACTCTACAACTTGATTTTTATTTTCAGCAAAATGGGTTGCAGTTAATTATGAAACAGAATACAAGAAAGAACCAATTGCTGGATGGTATTCCAAACGATAGGAATTTTAGTCTCTTTAAATTAATTTTTCATTTGTAAAAATGTCTGTTTCATCGTCCGCCAGTAGTGATGGGGAGATTATGCTTTTCCCTATATCATTGTTTGATGATGATGATTATGGTCGAGGAGGTGACGCATCTGATGAAAGGGAATCTGAAAGTGAGAATGAAGAAAAGCCAAAGGCTTTCATGACACTTCGTCAAAGACGATTATCAAGAGCGCTTTTAACTGCACCAAGAATTACACTTGATATTAACAAGAACTTGAATGCTAGTAGAGCAAAAATCAATTGGTTAAAAGCAATTCGTGGGGCAAGAGGTCAGTATGAAAATGATCCATGGTCGAAATTCCGCATTGAACAAATTCAAACAGAAATGTGTATTAGACATAGATATAATCCTCACAAGAAAATATGGAGTACAGATGAAGTCCAAGTCAAAATGCAAACAAAGGTAAATATTTGGGATTCATTTATATTGAAACCATTTTAAGTAATTTTTCAGGTAAATAAAATAGTTTAATTTTGAATAGGGTTTGTATATAATGCTTTTGAATTAGATACAGGTACTTTTAAATTTTGAAGTCCAGAAGCTTAGAATATTATTTTAATTTTATGTTATAGGCATTTACAAGAGGAGCAATGAGACAGTGCTACAGAACGTAAGTTTCTATTCTGAGACATTGCAATATGGACAGATCATATGTTTTTCATACGTCATAAAAATTCGTACTATGCTTTTTTAATGGAAATTGTGACTTCACAATGCATCCTTGATAACACAAAACCCATAAGACGAAGATACATATTCCCCCATAAGAGTTTTTGTTTTTAAGACTGTAAAAATGTTGGAGTTGTAATTTTGTCCAATTCAAAATTACAATAAATTCAGATAGAACTGGTCACATTTGATCTAGCTTATGATCTCGGGTATATGTCAGAGTTCAAGTTGAAGATTTGAGAAATCTGCCCAATTGAAAAAACATTTTTCTTGATGTGATTTTCATGAATTTTGAAAAAGTTTTTGTGCATCAAGAAATAAATCTTACAAATAACTTGAAAATGACATCTTTTAAAAACTAAACCAGTAAACCCTGCATTCCAGTCTGTGTCTTTCCTGCTTTGAAAGTAGTAGTTGAGAAAGTTTTACTTTTCTGGAAATTGCAGCATTCACAACTTGCAATTATTATTATCTGATCATTTTCATGCTCAAGTTTTTAGGTTAGATTAAGTTTCAGGATGAGGTCTGTTTCTTTGAATACTTTAAAATTATTCATCAGAAGTCAACAATATTTGGTTTATGGATTGACTGCAATAAATGTATGACTCAATGTATCCAATTTATTTCAGGTTGGCGGTTATAGTAACATATCAATTTTTTAGTCCATATAAATTTTTGGCCCATTAGGACTTCATTTCATGTTTGTGTGATCAGGTTCATTTTTTCGGAAAATTCTTCTTGTTAATGGATTGAAAGATATATGAGTATTTTTTTTAGACAAACCTTGTTTGATATATGAGATGCAGAGATTAAATATGATTTTTAACAACTTTATTTGTTCACCTTAAAGATGTAAATTTTTATTTTTATAGACATGCTGTCGTAAGCACAATTTTTTGTGAACTCTATAAAAACATCCATCAATCATTTCCTACAGGTAGATGTACATGGTAAATGTACAGCATGGTAATATATTCAAGATTAAATAGTCAAATGAACAGGTCAAACATATTAACACATAGATCAGCATGTAGAGTACTTGTTCTTCTTCATGTACTTACTTACTGATAAGTAAACATGTTGTTTTAATGGTGGTTACTTAGTACTTTAATAGGGTTCAGGTTGGCTGAAGTTTAATGAACAAACAAGTCCACAGGTTATTTACCTTTCTGCAGTGTTTGGTCTACATATTGTTATCTTTTAAAATGCAGTTATATGTAAATTTATATACTTACTGTCCATTATTCTGATTAGGACTTTTGAATAAAATTGAGTTAGGTTTCTATTTATAAAGTTACAATTTTGCTAGGTTAGCATAAAATAAGACAGTGAAAACAGGTGATAAAAGGTTAAAAAATATATAAGCATATAAAAGAAATTAGGCATATACAGGTATTTTCTATTTCCTTAAAATATTGAAATATTTTTATTATATCTATATGACCTTACAATCAGGTCATGTTCACAATCAGCATGATAGATTCACCTATAAAACTTGTTGGCAAAGATACGTCTCAGAAAGTGACAATTGTCTCTTTTCTTTCTCTCAGTGCATATGTTCTAATGCTAAATAAACATCCTGCCTGTGTGCAA
Source organism: Mytilus edulis (assembly GCF_963676685.1). Classification (NCBI taxonomy): domain Eukaryota; kingdom Metazoa; phylum Mollusca; class Bivalvia; order Mytilida; family Mytilidae; genus Mytilus; species Mytilus edulis. The sequence goes on along the minus strand of NC_092352.1, from coordinate 26,498,906 downwards.
GCTTGATTTGTTAATTGCAAAGCATAATAGTGTATACTTACAAATGGACCATTGTAACCTTATTATATACCTGTATAACCTGGAGGAGTGAAAACTGAAAATCTAAGCTCAATGTTAATACAGAAGCAACCCATGATGTTTGTTGATTTGGAGTTATAACATGACATTTGAGACAAACCAAGTTTGCAGTTTGATAGTATTGTATAAATTTATGGGCATATACCGGTATCCACTGCTAAAGAAATTAACCGTTTCTAAATTTCTGTTGACTATAAGTGGGAATTTTTGTCGTTTAATTTACTAGTTTTGCAATGAAGATAAAATTGCAAAGTAACCCTTGAATAAATTTTCTCTCTAAGAAAGATCCAAAATCAATTAAATAAAGACGAGATTGAACAAAATATTAAAAGCTAATACCTTGTTGACAAGTTTGACTCTAAAAAAAGAGAAATTTCAAATAAATTCTGTAAATTTACACTAGTTGATAGTTTTAAAGACTCTTGTTTTATATATGTTTTGTTGTGTTGTTAGATTGCCCCCTCATTGATCATGATGTATATCCCACATCTCCCGTTTTCCATTCAATCTTAGATTCTGTAAAGCCAATTCTTATATTGCATGATAAAGTAACATTAGTTAAATTGAAGTGACAGGCAATCAGTCTTTATAATTCAGGTATAAACAACTTTGTCCATTGCTTGTTAGCTCTAGGGAATCTAGAATGATTGATCCTGTATCACCTTCAATATATTATTGATTTGAGATCTTATAAAATGTTGGTTAAAGTTGATGTAAATAATATGCTTAGAAATCAAGGTGTTTTTATTGGCAAATTTTGAATTTTTCCTAGGTGATTGGTTCCCTTTGCTAGGAATTGCTTTTATCATGAACTATTTCAAATCTGTATTTTTGAAGAAACCATAGAGACATAAATGAACAAATATGATTTTTTGGTTGATTGGTTGATTGATTAATGTTTGCTTTGCATTGCCTAAGTTTAAAACAGCTTTAGTGCAGTAAATTGCCACCAAAGGGTCCATAAAATTGACAATGGAAATGTGGAATGTGTCAAAGAGACAACAACCCCGATCATAGAACAAAACAACAGCAGAAGGTCCCCAATAGGTCTTCAATGCAGCGAGAAATTCCCTCACCTGGAGGCGTCCTTCAGCTGGCCCCTAAATAAATATATATACTTGTTCAGTGATAATGAACGCCATACTAAACTCCAAATTATCCATATCAACCAACAGACGAGACTGCTATTTCTATAAAAAGAGTGCAACAAGTTTAAGGTGATGGTCTCAATATAACTGCTTTGATGTGAGCCTCATGCTTATGATTCCATACTTCAGAGTTATAACTGTTGCCTTATCATCTGTGTAGGCAGGTGTGGTTGGCTACTACAAATAGAACATTTCTTAAAGCAATATATTGCACACCAATTTTAAAAAATCTATTCTGAAATCATTATGCAAAAAAAGTTTCAGTGAATTTTCATAAGGATCTTGAAAAATAATAACCTAACAAGGTGTTTGATGGGACAAATCTAGATACATGTATTATGGAGAGTTGTCTCATTGGCACTCATACCACATCTTCTTATACCTATTAATAAAAAAATATATGCATTACTGCACTTTTTGAAGAAACTTTATATTATGTGTAATGTAAACATTGAAACGCAGACTTCGTCACCAGATGTCATTTCTTTTCCATAGAGGGTATTGATGACTGGTAAGTTTTTTCCATTGACCTGAAATAGTAGTCAACATCTATAGCAATCTATTTTTATCCTGTATTGATTAACTGATGTCATGCATTGTTGTAGGTATTAAGAAGTCAATTACAATCCAAGGCCACTTAATAAACAATATAAGACATCACAACATTGTCTTATTTATCAAGTACAATCAGAGATATTTAATGAGAACTAATGAGATTTATTTATTGAATTAAACTGATAATGAAATCATTACCCAGTTACAATACCTTATGTCTATTTTAGTTATAATCGATCATCAGCTTGATATGAATTTCCTATTAGCTATGTAAAACTAGATTGAAAATTGATTTCTCTATAATACTACATCTAATCATGGAAAGCAATTGGATTTGACAGTTGTTAAATATTTTATTAAATTGATCAGTCTATAAAGGCAATATCAGGGGCAGATCCAGTCATTTATAGAAGGGTGGTTCCCAACCCAGGCAAAAGGGGGGATCAAACCAAATGATCCCATTGAAATGCATTTATCATCCAAAAAAGGGGCAGTTCCAACCCTAAGGACCCCCCCCCCCCAACCCCCTTTTCCTTTCCCTTGGATCCTCCACTGAATCAGTTATTTTTTTTATTGTGTTTAAAGAGCCTATACTGCAGAAAGAACATGCTACAATCAAGTGTGATGTAAAATATAATGGCCTTGAAAAATCATTGTAGAAATCAGGGATGTTAATAAAGAGAGACATATAAATTCAGGATAGGTACTTGGGCAAGGGTACTGTTAAGGCTGTGTTGATAATTGGGCACACAGCTTATAATCAGCTTGTATGTGCATATGTCCATGACAATTATTCCTGCTCAAACTTTCAAAGACATTGGAGTTGTGTAACTATACTTGACATGATTATTAAACACTACAAGTATGAAACTGTTCAGTGAAAGTCATGGTTAAAAAATAGCTTTAACTTAGTCACCCCTGTGCATATGTATATACAGGAAGATATCTATTTTTTTGACTCTCTAACTTTTAATTTCCTTGGAGGTGGGTTATGAAACTTGGCATGGTTATTAGTTGCTACTAGAAGGTGTGTCTCAAACAAGGAAGAAAACTGTACAGTTAAAGTCTTAGTTTAACTACTTAAAAATAGTCTGCAATTTGGATATTGATAAAAATCGCTTCAGTTTTATATAAAAAAAACACCTTTTGAGTTTTAGGATGATTTGGTGGTGTCTTAAAGAAAATTTCTGCATCCCTTGGATTTAAAAAGACTAGATATTGACAGTATGACATTTATAGTCTCCAAAATAAAGGACCTCAGTTTTTTTAGCAGTAGTTTTTTTTTACCGAGAATAAATTTATTCAGATTATTTGTATAACAGATATATAGTCTTTCTCTTATCAGAGACATAGGTCATATATATATATATATATATATTGATATAGGTCATGTTGGTTAATACATTTATTGATATATACACATGTCAATATACCTGTGATGGTAAACATGTTGATCAGCATGTTTACTGAGGTCAGAAACCGAGTAAGCCTAGGATAATGTGTTTGTTTACCTGCAGATATTTACATATTTTTTCCTAGCAGGCACATCTGCAGTAATGTATTTGTTTACCTTCAGATATTTACATATAACCAGAATTTTCCCTAGCAGGCACATCTCCAGTAATGTATTTGTTTACCTGCAGAAACTTATATAATTTTACATAGCAGGCACATCTTCAATAGACAATCACTAATGAAAAGTGTGATATGATTGCTTTTTGCATTATTCGTCAAGAAAGTTCACCGACTAATGTTATTTTGATGTCATGAATGAGATTATTAGAACGTGTAATATTAAAATTACTTCAGCATAAAAAATCTTTTACCCTTTTGAATGTCATATTGAGGACTGCATTTTAAATGGTTTTCATTTTAAATGTGATTATATAAACTTAGTATTATTGATAAAGAATGCTTTTGTGATGGTTAAATCTTCATTAAGTTTGGTTAATACTTAGTCTCATCCTTTTTTTCTGCTCATAACTTATCTGGTTGCTTAATTGATTGACAATAGTCCAAGGACGTTGTAAATATCTTATAGATTGTTTTTCTGCCATAATGAGTATGCAGGCAAATTATTTTATATTTGATGCAGCGAAAAACTCTTCAAAGAAACCAGACTTATAATTTTGTATGCCAGACATGCATTTCGTCTACAAAAGACTCATTAGCAACGCTTGATTAAAAAAATTTGAAGAACAAATAAAGTATAAAGTTGTAGAGCAATGAAAACTTAAATGACAATAGAAGGTAGCTAGGTTTTATTTGAAATTTTACTTGCTTACCAATTGCATGTTTAATATAAATCTGTTGAAATTGAACAATCAATAACCTTCGAAATGCATATAAATATGAATCCTTTACAAATTGAACCTCAATGAAGTAAAATGTTGTGATAATTATCATACATTGAATGTGAAACAGATTTTTTCATACTTTTACACAGCTATGAATCAATGAATGTTTTAAATGAACTAAGTTTAAGAAGATTATGTTTTAACATATTTATATTGTTTATGATTTAATTTAAACCCTATAAGGAGCTTTCTATAATAGAGTTAAAATTTTCTGTGTCAGGTTTATTTTTAGTTAGAAAATGTGTTAAACACACTCATATATATATAAAATGACAGGAAGAGACTGAACATTTGAACTCAGAAGATGGGGCCAAGAAATTGGTTGACAATTGTCCTTTCTATTTAAATAAATTAAAATAGTTTGAGTGGTATTCTGATCATAAGTGATTATGTAATTATTTCAAGAGACACATGTTATCAACAAAGCAAACTTCAAGACTAGGGCTACATCCGGAGAATTAAAAACTCTTTTATGCCCCATAGTAACAATATGTTTTGAGGTCTGATCAGGTCTATGCATTCTTTAGTTCGGTCCTGTATCCGGTTAAAATTTTATGTATAAGATAGTTTTCCATAATGTTGTGGTCACATCAACTTGAAAGTTAGTACAAAACGATTGTGCTGATGTGCATGTCTTCGTCAGCTCAGTCATGTAATAATTAAGGTAATATAATTGAAAGTTCTGATGCATGCTTGTTATTCTTGGGTTGTTACATAATGTGATGTATTATCCATACTACACAGTACGTTAGATGTAACATCTTGTTACTAAGTCATTTCTATTTAAGCTTAAAATGTGTACTTTGTTTAGAGGCTGAACAAGATTAAAAATTGGTATTTCAATTGACTGAATTATTTTATAGGTGACTCATTACTATTTAATTCAACGAGCAGCTTGTGTCGGAATACAGGTCCAGACTTTTCTATTTTCTGAAGAAAATGAAATTGGGTCTCTAAGGGACGACATAAAAATATCAGTGAAGGATAAAAAACTTAATGCAAATAGTTTGGGGTGCAGGGTCAACATTGCTGCAAGTTTTGTTTATTTGACATCGATTTTATATAAATCCTTATTGATCAATCAATTTTTCCAAAAGTTTTTTACCCTACATTGAACTTTTGATGTAGTCCCTAACTGGGTTTATAATTCACCAAACATTACATAGACAGAATAGGCGGATCCAACCATTTATAAAGAGGGGGGGGGGGGGGGGGGGTTCAAACTTTATGTCAACATTCAAAAGCATTTATCGACAAAAAAAAAGGGAAGTTCCAACCCCAAGAATCTTCCTCCTGAATCCATTACTGGTGTCAAATTTTATTTAAAGTATTTACAAATAGACCTATTTTAATCAATACAAATAATGACAATACCATTCAGTATAAACAAACATAGGATGGATATAATAACAAGGAGATGTGGTATGATTGCAATGAAACAAATATCCAGCAAAGTTCAAATGAAGACAGTGGTGTAGCTACCATTAACCTAACAACGCACTTGCATGCACAAAAGAAATTACCAAAAAAAATATTATTAAAATATCATAACAGTCAAAAAAAAAAGAAAGAGTGAGATTAACTGTTACTATATAAATAGAATTCAAGAACTACTGGTCATCAACGTAATCGGGCGAATCCCACTGTTGTTGGTATCCATGCAGAAGTATTTGTGTCACACTATGATTGTCTTGTCAATTTGGAAGAACGTTTTCGTGTCATGATGCTTCTTCGAAACAATCTGAAAAGTTTGAATCGTGGCCATCAAATTCACATATTTTGCACCTACGCCTGATGATCTTCAATCAAAAGATCAGTTTCTTCTTAAAATTAAATGGTGATTGCGAGATGGACTATTTATCTATCTAAGAAACCTACAGACCAAATCTGTGCACCATTAGAGATGAAACCGAAAGAACTTTTATTACCCAAATATATTCTGTATTCTGCAAATTCTTCTCACCATGCCACCCTCAACCGCTACTGCTGACTGCTCTTTCAGCGCTCTGAAATGCGTAAAAATGTATCTAAGATCGACCATGGGACAAGTTAAACTTTCTTTACTTGCACTGCTGCACGTTCATACTCATTTTGACGTTTACTCTAAAGAAGTTGATGACACGTTTAAAAATGTTACTCTCCTAAAGGACTTCGGTTGATAACTTCATATATCACAAAACTAAAAATTGATGGTTTGGATTGCTTTGTTTTTGTATGTTAACTTATATATGTCATGAGATGATCCAGTTCGCTAGCCCTTTCTTTCTCTAAAGGTTAATAAATTCGGGAGCTTTGCAAAGTTTTTAGATTTTTTTAGTCAGTTATAGGTCTTTGATTAGATTTATAGCAAAACACTCAACTGTGCATACCTCAATTACTTAAAAAATAACCATCCCAGATCGGAAAAAGATACATTTTCTGCAAAAAAGGGGCCAAAAACATTTTTGACTCGCTCTGCTCGGCGAACATTTTTTGCCTTACGGTCAGCATCTTCTGAGTGCACATCATTAAAGAGGGCCCTCATGGGGTTTTTGATTATGTGATTACTTGTCCGTTTTTTTAATGATTATTTGATTATTAAGCCAAATATTTCATGATTATTTGATTACCTAGGACTGTATTTTTAGTTTATGATTATTTGATTACTAAAGATAAGCAAATATTTAATGATTATGTGATTATATTGGCAAAAAAATGGTGATTATGTGATTACTAGGACCCCCCCATGAGGGGCCTCATTAAAAGTGTAGCTACGCCACTAGAAGAGGATGTAAGCCATTATACATTGTTATAGGCAACTATACAGCCTTCGACAATGAGAAAAACCATACAGTATTACTATAATTGACTATTTACATGCATAAAATAGTACCATGTAAAGGATGATTCAAAATAAGGCTTGGGATAGCTTGAAAAACCTAGCATGATAGATTGTGATAAAAAAGTTATAACCTTACCATGCATAGGTTTTTCTAAAATTGATGACTTAGCAACTCAAACAACTTCAGATGGAACAAGGTTACATATAGTCTTAAATGTCAGGCTAATACTTAGATAGTGAAGAGAGGATATGTGGCTCTTAACATCAAATAAAATTACTTGTTGCAATTTCTTTTATGTTATGAAATTATTTTGATAAAGCTTTTTTGATCATTATGATTGATCACTTTATTAAACTTTGATTTTCTGGAATTAAAAACCAACATTGTGATTAATATTTTTTTTCTGTCTGCAGGAAGAAGTTGTCAAAGTTTTCTTCTGCTCATTCTCAAGACTGGAACCATGCCTTGAATTATGTATCCAAACGTTACATAGAGGAGGTTGATAGAGATGTGTATTTCCAAGATGTCAAGTTACAGATGGATGCTAAAATCTGGGCAGAGGAATTTAATAGACATAATCCACCTAAAAAGGTTAGCGAAATAAAACAAAGACTGAACAAGTAATTCCATCAACAAATCAATTTTTGTTCATTTTTCCACTGTTTTTTAAGCAAATTAGAATTTTGAACACAAACTAATGGTATTTACCGATCCAAGTATTAGCATGTTACTACTGACCTGAAATACTTTATGGAAGTCATCATTGTACATCAAAAATCTTCTTTGTTGTGCTCAAAAATAGATTTATCTAAATTTTGATATAATACATTTGATAAAGGTAAAAAAATTTGACTGAACAGAGATGCAACCTACAGTATAAATTTCTTGAAAAATAATGTTTTAGATATAAAAAAAATATATAGAATAAAATTGAGAATGGAAATAAAGAATGTGTCATAGAGATAACAACCAAATCAAATGCAGAAAACATCTAAAGGTGACCAATGGGTCTTCAACACAGAGAGAAATATTTTTGTTTCATTTCAATTGTTGATTTAGTTTGATTTTCTGAAGAATCTTAAGATTTAAAATGGAAAGGATTTCAACTTTTATACGTTGAGCAGTACTAAGTTCTAGAAAAATGTAAAATAAAACAACTGTATAACTATTTCAGGTTGATATGATGCAAATGTATATCTTGGAGTTCAAGAATAGGAAAGGATCACCACTATACCACCTGGAACATTATATTGAAGGCAATTATGTCAAGTATAATTCCAACTCAGGATTTGTAGAAGATTCATTACGATATACTCCTCAGGTAATTATATATAAAGTATTACCTTGTATAAATTATTACCTTGCTAATGATTTCGCAGCAACTTCTTATGGATAAAGAAATTCCTGAATATTAGAATGTTTATTTCCATATCAGGACAACATGATGGAAATTCAGGTCAATATAATTAAAAACATTCAAGATGTGTGAGCCAAGGCTCAGTGTTGAAGACCGTAATTTGACATATAATAGTTTACTTTTACCAATTTGGGACTTAGAATGAAAGTTTCATTGGTTCTCATATACCACATCTTCTTATGTCTAACTAATAACTGAAAAGAAGAAAAAATCAGAAAATTTTTGACAGTTTTCAAAGTATTTTTAATATCTTATGTATTTTCATAACAAGTGTTTATACCCAGAGCATATGTTGCGAAATGAGTACATATGTTCTTTATTGATTTATCATAAGTCTAATATAAACTTTATATTACATATATTAATGTATATTATATATTAAAAATAAAAACAAAACCAATGTCATTGATCTGTATGATTCAAAGCAGCACTTGATAACGTGATCTAACAATCTGTTGCAGGCCTTGAGTCATTTTACATTTGAAAGATCTGACCACCAGCTTATTGTTGTTGATATCCAGGGAGTTGGTGACCTATATACTGACCCCCAGATTCATACTATTGATGGTACAGAGTATAACGAGGGTAACTTGGGAGCTAAAGGCATTGCTCTATTTTTCCATTCACATGTCTGTAATGAGATCTGCCACAGCTTGAGCCTTACTGAGTTTGATTTGTCACCAAAAGAATTACAGAATCATCAAGATTTTCTTAGAAAACAGGTTAATAGCATTACTATTACATAGTCCCATGATGATGTCTATATGAAAATATCAAAACAAAAACTAACATGACTAACACACAGAAATGATTATAATCTGCTTTGATGTAGTGTACTCAAGAACATTTCACATACATTTAAGTTTGAGTTCAATTCTCCTTGTCTTGCCTTTCTCATTGTTGCTCATCTCTTTCTTGATAGTTTGTAAGTATTTCAGTTTTACAAGGCACATGGTATGTGCTCTCAAAGACAATTCCATTCGATTAAAAACCTGAAATAAAAAATGAAAACTTAAGGCAGACTGATTTATATCAGTTCTTCTTGTTAGGAATCCATGCAATTTTATTGTATAATTGTAATTTGTACACTTTTGAAAAATAAGATATTGTTTAAACTTAAATATTACAATATGAAGAAGTTATTTGGGCTATGTGCTTTTATACCATTAAATGAGTATGCAAGTAACAGTAAAAGTTGATAATCAGGCCAAAATAAAAAGATTGTATGTTTGCCCAAACGCGACCGACCCAAAATAAACCCGCCGACTCAAATTCTTTTTTGACGTTTTTTTGAAGAATTTTTTTTTTTCGGATTTTTTTGGGGTCCGCTCCGTCATCGTACAAAACTTAATGTTTGTCGTCTTTGCGTTTGAAAGTAACTGTGAATAAGATTAAAAGAAAGCGTATAAGAGACGCAGTTAATCGATATTCGATGTTCTAGCTCTGTTTTTATCTTCTGATTTAAAGAACGTAAAGAAGTAAAACGTGAAGTGGCACAGTTTTTTTACGCTGTAGTTGTCTGTACTACCAAACCCTTACCTATATGCTCAATGTTAATTTCATCGTGTTATCGAATATCTGATTAGAATATTCAGGTAGATTTGTTCAAAACCATGTGCAATCGAATATTTTCAATGTTATTCTGACAGGAAATGAATCCGGAAGTTGCGAATTTACAATCTTGCAAGAAGATTTTGTTTTTACTGAATAAAAAGGAATTATTTCTTGATAAATTGTTGTCTTTAACTATAATCTTCCTTTATCATGTAAATTAGATGCCCTTTTATTCAAATAGTTCAAATTTACAAGTCTCATTAGACAAGATCAGTACGTTGCTGTTTGGGAGAATTTGATAAAACTATAATTGCTCACAGAATCAGAAATATAATCTTAACTGAATGTAACTCCTTCTGAATAATTTATTGCAATATAAATATAAATCCTTTTTGACAAGAGAAATCTGACTTTTGTCAGAAATATTTTTTTCACATGTGCAAAAGTAAAAACATGTTATTGACGCCATATTGGATTTTTATACAAATTTGTGAGGAAGCCTCTAGAACCATGACCTAAAAATAAATAGTCTTCAGAAAACGTTAACTTTTTGTAATTATATTTTATCAACAATGATTATTTTCAAAAATTAAACTTGATTATTTAAAGAAATAAAATTATAACAAATACGTTTTTAGTTTGGAGATTCTACAGAACATGCTTTGATCTATTTATAGCCAAATTAGTTTACCTGTGTGATAATGTAAAATATTTTTTTTTTCAAAACATAAAAAAGACACTAAGGATGATAGATAAATAAATAAATATTTTAGGACATTTAATCTATTTTAATAGAAATAGGATTTAAAAACTGCAAACAAATTTAATCATTATATATTAAATCAGCTGATATTTTTTTTACACAAACATCGTGTTGATGGAACTGTTGAAATCACTTCATAAATCCACCAGCCCTTTCACACAGTTAGCAATTGTCAGGATTATAAACATCTCAGGATACAAATCATATTTAGACTAATTTTTTTATAGAGGTTTTAAATTCATGGCCTTTGGTTGTCTCTACAAAGGTTTGACGGGAAAATAAAGATATACTGTTATAATTTCTTTTGATATTTTCATGCAAATTCCGATAAAAAAAAAAAAAAAAAAAAAGAATTTGCCTACCTACCTACCCACACCCAGTCATCATGGGTCGGGTTTGGGCAAACTGAAATATTTTTAATTGTGGCCTCATCATCATAATTTTTCACCAAAATGCCTATGGACTGACCCATCAAAAATAACTAACAAATTGTTTCCCTGTGTAATTAAGTTGCACAAGATGATAGAAATACAACATCCTTTATCATTTTTTGTCCCTACAAATGTCTAGCAAGGGACATAAAAATACTGTTAAGGGGGCTCGCAAGTCTAAATCAACTTTTTTTTCTAATATAGGATTTTGCAATTTTTTTCTATGATTAAACTTGATCTTATACCTAATAGAAATATAAAATAAAAATATGGGGTCACCGTTCATTTATGCTAACAATCTGCCTCCGAAAGAAGCATACATTTTTGTTAATGTCCTTTTTTTCTGTTGAACTAATAGGAGAAATATTGGTAATATCGAAATAAAAAAAGAACTAAATTACAGAAATCACTTAAATTTTAAAATTATTTAGTTTATGTACAGCACTCTCATAACGATGTGTACAGTTCTTGCCAGATTTTTATAATTTTTTTTATAAAAGGTTTATATCATTAATGCCTTGGACAAATTAAAAATCAGCAACAATCAATTATTTTTAGAAGAGTAACGTCCCTTTGATATCTCATATGTACATTTCTTGCCAGATTTTTTTGAAACTTTTATCAGAGGATATCTTTGTCACTTTCGAAAAATTAGTGCTCATCAAATATATTTAGAGTAATGCCCTAATGAAAATCTAATTACAATGAAAATAATATTACATTTGATCAGAAGCCTTAAGTTCTCTAAGATATTTATCAGTTGATTTAAAGTAGAAAAAAAGAGTGTTTTATCTAGTTATTTCCTTTGTACATTGAATAGATAAAATATGTGCAATGCAGTTGACATTGCAACTCTGTTCTTTTATCTTTTAAGCAATATAATTTGAAATGTTTGCATAAAAGTTGTAATTTAACCTTTTTTTTCAGCTTATGATGTCATAGTTCTCAAAAACTTGATTTTTCCACAATAATTAATGTTTTTTCTTCTCTTGAAAATCTATTATGTAAATAATTTTCTTATGCTTTTCAAGTATATTGCTCGGGTAAGTTAATGAGCAGCTTGTCGCATAGTTAAATAGTGGCAAACATGGCTTACTCAAACAGGGAACCCCACTTGTTGTTGGGATACATGGATATCATATTTGTTTAATTTTCTTTCTGTTTGTGTCATCTTTGTATGTTTGCTATATTGTTGATAGCTATCTTGTTTATGTTAAACTTGATTTACAATTTCTTGTATATTTTCCTACATTTTTCGTGATAGGAAATTAGCCACTTTTATTACCAACAATGTGTATGAGTAATCAATATTCATTTGCTATGCATTTCCAGCAATCCTGAACTAGCTGATACGCTATGACGAAGGGATTTTGGTGCTTTTATGCCAACAGTTTTATTAAATTTTATATAAGCTTATGTGCTTCATAATGATGCTTATTTTCTGTACATTTATATATACATCTGTCAATGTTTCCTCTAACCTCTGATCTTGGAGGATTTTTTCAATAGGAAAAGATTTATAGATCTCCTGCATATTTGTTACAGCACAACAGCAGGATTTATTACACATGCTGTGATTGCCAAAGTGTGCCTTGCAAAATATTTAAGTCCTTTCTCCATTTAAAAGATATTTCCATTGTTTTTGGCAAACACATAGTTAAAACATTATTGTAGTACCTGTCAAATTTTTGTTTGCAATTTGAATTTTTTACAGAGTTTTACTAAAGTTCTTTCACATGGTTCTTGTCAGATGTCTTCTTTAAGTTTTCATCAATATGATGTTACAATCTCTCTATTGTAATGGAATCATCATTGCATGATTTTTTACGCCATAACCTGGTCATAACAATGGGTTGCAATAAGTGTGACAGCAAAACAGAACATGATAAAAGCACAAACTATATAAAGACTAAAGGCATTTCAAAGAGCACTTGCACCTATGAATCAAAAACTGTCAGAAGTGCAATCATTATATTCTTGACTGGGTACAGGCATTCTGAAGTAAAAAAAGGATAGGTTAAATCAGGTTTTAAAATGCATCAAACCTCCTTACATATGAAAATTATGGGGAAAATACACAGAAAAAAATATTTACAATGGCTAAAGCATCAACAGTGTTTATAAAAGAACAAGAACACTATGAACAGAAAAGGGCTTCTAGTCGTTACTTAGCAAAACCTTCATTTATAATTTTTTATTTTTACTTTTATTTTCTGTAATGATACCTTACATGTTGTCATATGCTTTTACAATTCCTTGCATCCACTGAAACTGCTAACTGGTCATCACCTGTTTGTCTAAATATTGTAAATTATTTTAGAAATAATTGATGATTTTATGCCTCACTAAGGGGCATTAAGTTTTTCGGTCTGTTCATTTATTTGTTCCTTCATCCATTTATCTGTTCATCCGTTTGTTTGTCAGCTGTGCAGCTTCAGGTTAACGGTTTTGGTCAAAGTAGTTTTTAATGAAGTTGAAGTCCAATCAACTTGAAACTAAATACATATGTTCCCTATGATATGATATTTCTATTTTTATGCCAAAATTAGAGTCTTGACCCAAATTTCATGGTCCACTGAACATAGAAAATGATAGTGTGAGTGGGGCATCCATGTAGTATAGACACATTCTTATTCTTGTTTTAAAAGATATTGTCATAATTGGGTAATTAAAAATATGAATGCCTGTCTCCCTTTTTAAGCCAAAGAGGTTTGCAGGTACATATTGATCAAAGGTGTCTTACTTTTTATTTAATATTATTATGGACTGACCATTCAATTTAAAAGGGGGCCATGTTTGTTTTTTTTTGTTTTTTTTATAGTAAGAAATATTTTGTCATGCATAAAAACCATCATAAACGGACAGCCTTGAATATTTTTCTTAATAACAACATTCAAAACACTGATTATTCTAATATAATTAAACTTTAATATATTTGTTAAGGTTATTTTGAAGGAATTTGGTGAACTCAGGTGATTTACTCATTAACTAAATAAAGTCCAGTATTTAATATATATGAATTTATGATTAATTTTCTTATAATTTTGTAGAGAAAATCCTTCATGATGACAAGAGTTAGAGGAACAGAGGAGCATTGTCATTCATTGTCAAGGTCACCAGGGGACATGAGTGTGGACATCACAGAGTTCCTGAGACAGCGATCGTCATCGTCTCACATCAGTGATTCTGCTGTTGATAGTCCTAGTCCAGGATTTGATGATGACCCAATGTCAATAGATAGTCCAGTGAACAATTCCAATCCTGGCAATGTTAGATTTAGATGCATGAGTGAATCGGATAGTCAGTCATCCATAACAGCTGATGTAAGCTATTCAATTTTTAAATACACCCAATTTGTTCTTTTTTTTTAATTTTTGAATTACAGACATTTCCTTTTTTTATTTTTTGCTTTTAACCTTATTGTTGTCCTATTAAGTTTTGATATTACTCTATTCTACTTTCCTGAAAAATTTACATGATTTTTTGTATAAACTTTTGTTTGCGTACTGCTACAAGTTACAGCTGGATTATTATAGTCAGAACAAACAGCACCACAAAGATTGTATCAGGGAGAAAATCATATACTACTACTATTTAACGTTTGATCATGAAGTAACTCCCAGCTGCAATCTTTATAAGAGCTGCATCCGATTGAAGGTGACTTTATGCAATTGAATATCAATACATCGGTTAACCTATTTCTGCTTATAAAAATCTCTTTGGAAAGTCTTTGACTGTTTAAAATTAAGTTGTTATATGAACTCTACAAAACAGACCCAAATTCTTCTTTTATTTCATATGTACATCTATACAATTTATACATGTATTTGCATATGGTCAAGATCTATCTGACACAGCTCTACACACTAGTGCACATGTACTTAGAACATTTGTTTTGACTTCAAGGTTGCTAAAAACATATATCTGGGTCTTACCAATATATATCTGGATGTTTTAAAGGAGAATTCAGTATCTAAGCAACAGGATTTACACAAACAAAAGGTAATAGAGAACGAATAACTATTTGCATCTGTATCAATTCTGTGTACAACTGAACTTTGACAATGAAAGGCATTTGTTAAATTTTCTTTGAATTTTTGAAATATGCAAATTTAGATGCATGAATTAAAGTTTTAAACTGTAATGGGTAACAATTTTGCACTAGATATTGGTAATTGCTGTGATTTTGTATTTTATATTTGGCATTGGCAAAGATCATCATAGATTATTTCATTTTATTTGGTACAAATGCCCAATATTGTATCAAAGTTCAGGTGAAGTCTTTTTCCTTTTCAAACAATAACTACACTAAAAGAATTTCTCTGGATTTCCTGACTGCTTGCATTATTCACATCATATCTTTATGTATAAATCCTAATTTAAAAATCATGGTTTAGTATTTTTTAGATAAAGATATTTCCATACATGTATTGCACAAACCAACATAGATTGATATGTTTTTGTTATGGTAACTTCATTTTCACATTTTACAGGTTTATCAATTTTCTCTCACCACTGTTTTCTTACTAATTTGCTTTTGGTCCTGAAAATCAGTGCTCTTACTGATAGAGTTGGAAAATCTAAAAATGTCCCTTGTTTAAGCATTCAGTAACTTAGATTTAGGTACAAAATGGCAAAGGTGTTATTATCAACTGTTTTAATATCCCAAAAAGTTAATTTACTACAAAAAAAAAATTCCAAGATGAAATTGTGATAAAAATGGTAAAATTAAAGGCCCTATTTGATTCTCTCTAAAAATATGTATATGATGGCATCTTTTTACAAAAAAATCAAATGCATTGTACATCATTGTGTTTTACATATTTAGTAATGTCTCTGTTGTATTTCAAAATAAAACTTTTGCACCGAATTATTAGCTATAAAGATCATGCTCGTCTGTTTTTTTTTTTAATTAGGAAGTATTAGTGAACTATTTTGTCATATGTGGGAGTAATGAAGATTTGTTGATCCTTTCATTAGTACATTTCCGTACATTATAAAAAAAAACCTACTCATATGTCAAACTGAAAAAGTGAAACTTAATCTTTCCCTTCCTTGACAAAAAAGTTGTAGTAAATGTATATTTGACATAATATTTTTATCCTAAAAATCTTTAAATAATTGCATAACATGTATAAAGTGTCCTGTTACAGATAGCTAGATATACTGGGTATTAGATTTGTCTGGTTTTGTGTTACCCTGTAAATGTTGGTTGGAAGTTTTCCTGTACCATTCAACAGCCAATCTCAATGCTAAAATCTAACATATAATTATATCTCTATATTAGCTGCGGAACCGTAGCTCTTAGGTCCTTATGTTATTTTGTTTACTATTTGTGGACCATAGATCGTCCGCAAATAGTCAAAAAATAACATAAGGACCTAAGAGCTACGGTTCCGCAGCTATCTCTATATATGTTAGGATTATTCTAATATGACTACCTATATATTGTCAACCAGTATAATTACAGTATATCTATTTTTAGCACAAAATCAAAATACAAAATTGGCTGTTCTGCATTGCCCATAACTCAAACATACAACCAGGGAAGTGGGAAGTTAAAACCCACTTTTATTTAAGCCAAGCTTCAAATACAATATTACTGTCTCTGCTTTAATGCAGAATAATCAGTCTGTTTAAGTTATTATTTTAGTGTAAAAAGAATATTCTGCATAGAGATATTGTGGTCTAGTCTTTGGCAACTAAACAAGGAGACGTCATACATATTTTTTTATATCAAATCTTAATACCTGTTTTTTGGGGGCATCTTGTATGCCTCAGAAAGTAATGAAATTAGATGCAAATTCATTATTGACAAATAATATTATAATTAAAATTAAATGACGATAAAACAGAACAGCCAAAAACAGTATTATGTGTATACGGCTTTCACGGAATTCCTGTAAATGTCATATTAAAAACGAAATAATTATATCCTTATAAAAAAAAAAAATAAGTATGGCTTATATAATTCATTCTTTAGGTTGGTTTGTTGGATGGTGAGGTGCATGACTGAATTGTTGGTTGTAGAAATTGGGCATAGACCTTTGTTGTAGAATGTAAATTACTGTCATATCCAATTAAATGTGAAATGATAACTTTATTCGTCTTTTGTAAGAGTTGTGACTTAAAAGAGTTTTCAATAGTAACATGTAAAAATTTTACACTTTTTATGTCCAAAAATTTTAAACATTGAATACTCAGTTGTTTTTAGTTTTTGATAAACTTTACAGGAAAAGGTCTATGCCAATGCATTCAGAACATTAGTTGTGTAATTTGGTAAATATTTGAATGATGTGAATTTGTTACATGGAAAAGTTGATGATTTAACTATTTTGCACTACCTATTTTTGAAGCTGAAATCACAACATGAAGCCTGAAAAGATGCTTGATAAATTATTTACAAACTAGGCCTAAAACTGCTTAAATTTTTACCTAAACAGAAGAATAATAAGTCAATATTGTTTGGAACTCTAGATGAAGTTAATTTTTGAAAATTCTACCATACTGAGAGGGAAATAGTGTCTTATTTGTTTACATTTCAGTTTAATTTATATCTTTTATTTATTGATTTTTTAAATTCAAAACATAAATTTGCCTCACTTTTGATATGATATATTATTTTTAGAAGAGGAAATTTGGATTCTGCTTTGAATTTTTTTGCCAATTTTTCTTTTCATAGCTTATCCATGTATGGACTATTTTGTATTTATAATTGCAGGAAGAGAGATTTATTTTCCAAAGAATGGCAGCACAACGAGCGAGACCATCATGTGTAGCTTTAGAGAAAGATCTTAGAAAATTAAACAATCTTAGAATTGGTGATTCTATCCTTGGAAAGGTACATACTCTACAAAATATTGTTAAAATCTCAGAAGGTAGAAGTCGCCCATAAAATGGGTAACATAATATAAAGGAGATGTCATATGCATTGAAACTAAGATTAAGTTACTGTAGATTCAGTAATTTTTGCATGCATTTTTAGGTGAATGATTTACAACTGACAAAAATGTGAGATACTTTATCAAATTGAGAATGGAAATGGGGTATGTGTCTACGAGTTAACAGCCCAACCATAACCATTTCAGGAAATGCTGTATAAAAAAAAGTGTTGTTAAAATTTTTAATGTAAGTTTTTATTATGCTCCAACTAGGGGCATTATGTTTTCTGGTCTGTGCATCCATTCATCCATCTGTCCCACTTCAGGTTAAGATTTTGGTCATGGTAATTTTTAATGAAGTCCAGTTAATTTGAAACTTAGTACATATATGTGTCCTATGATATGATCTTTCTAATTTTAATGCCAAAATTTGAACCTGAATTTCACAATCCACTGAACATAGAAAATGAAAGTGTGAGTGTCGCATTCATGTACTATGGACACATTCTTGTTTTTTCAATATCTAACTGCAGCACATTTTTTTGAAGTTTGCCAAAATTTCTGAAATCTTCTATTAAATGAGATTTTGAAATTTTTTGTAAATTATGATTAAGTTGTCTTCCATTTTATTTTTAGGTTCATCATGAGATGGCTAAGTACCATGAAGTAGGAAGATTTGTTATAGGTGAAGATTTGACTGGAGAAAATATTGATTGGGAGTCGGCCATCTTTCATGAAGAACATGCTGCTGAACTTGGGGAATTAGAGGCTATTCTTACAATGGCTAAACTGTATCTGGATTTGGAAAGAGATGTACTTGCCAATTGTACTGTTGAGGTACAGTAAATAGTTTTATTGGATCCATATTATATTTTACATAATGCATTATTCATTTACAATTTACTGTAAAAAGAAAGAAAAAAAAAACCCGATTTACCATCATTTTTTGCTTTTAAAAACATTCAAACTATAAGGTCTGTTATAAGTTAAGTTATTAATCCATTAACTACATGTACATAATTATATTTGATACAAGTTTCTGACTTTCAATTTACCTTTACATGAAAAGCTTTTCATTGCTATTCTTTCTCATTAAAAGACAGACACCTTCCTTGTGAAAGAAATGAAAAAAACAACAAATTCAAGTAAAAATAATTTTTTTTATGAAAGAATAGTGAAATTAATCTATATTATTATCTCTATATTTAGCAAACAGAAGAGAATAAAGAACAAGGCCTACAGTACATGATACAGGCTGCTGAAGCTGGAGATAGAGGAGCTATGTTGTACATGGCTAAAGCCTTTGAAACTGGAGAAGGACTAAATGCC
Source organism: Mytilus edulis (assembly GCF_963676685.1). Taxonomy (NCBI): domain Eukaryota; kingdom Metazoa; phylum Mollusca; class Bivalvia; order Mytilida; family Mytilidae; genus Mytilus; species Mytilus edulis. Next base: position 26,479,571 of record NC_092352.1, on the reverse strand, counting down.
AGCAGGTAATATACCAGTAGGCCTATTTGAGAATGAGCATTTTGACTCTTTATGCACATGCACTATTGTAATGGTACACTGATAATTTGAATATTTACTATTTTAACATTGAAATTTCGCTGTAAGACAACAAAATACTTACTATTGACCTTCTTGGATTGCCTGCTATGAATCAGAAATAAGTTTATTAAATTTTTGTGTAGATAATTTTCAGTAATATAGAAAACGAGGAATCAAAATATAACAAAAGTTTGCAATTGAATGTAATCTCTTAAACTTTTGAATTATTTTATATTGAGGTATATTAGAGATTTTTACAGAGACAAGTGCCTGTGATTAAGAATTATTTTTGAAAAAGCAATTTCATTTGATGGAAATATACTTAAGTAATTTACAATAAGATACTTTTCTCAATACTGGTACTCTGGATAATGAGTTCCTTGCAAAAACTAACTTGGTTAAGACTTGAAAGAAATGTTTTGAATAAGATTAGAACCTCTAGGGACTAATGGTAAACTCTAAAGGGTCTTTCAAAGGCTGAAGTTTAATATATATAAAAAATGAATCCTGTATCTCAAGAGGGTGAGCTTTGTAGGTGCAGTGAGGAGAACATTCTTCTGATCCTCTCCAAACAATTTATCAATTATCTATACCAAGATATTCACTCAATGCAGTTAATGTGTTTTACCATACTTCCAGAGAAACATGTTTAATTAAAAATTAAATAGTTGAACATAGTAGCAGTGCATGGTGCATGAATGCATCTATTTAGCCATCCTATAATATGGACAAAGGGAGATAACTCAATTACAATATTGCATTGTTAAATTTCCCAATGGATATAATGATGGCAACTATTACCCTATTATAAGTTATCTACGTTCATATCCGTAGATATGGATATTTTAACACCCTGAAGTACCCCAGTACACCATGAGGCGTAGCCGAAGGGTGTACAGGGTACTGAAGGGTGTTAAAATATCCATATCTACGGATATGAACGTAGATAACGAATTTATCCCCGGTCTTAGTCCGAATCGGGCGAGTTTTATGGAAATTCGGATACAAAGTGTAACGCGAAAACAACGTTTTTTTCATTATCTAAAAAAGTTTTATTGAAATTTGGAAATTTTACATATTTTTTACGGGGTGTAAGGTACTACCTTTGGTAGAACCCTACAGGTAGTCAAATATAAGACGTTTTTAATACGGAGACAGAGAAACTGGATTGAGTCAAATTTGGCGCTCAATGTTGTGAGCGTAACGCCATAGATGGTGTGACGTTAACGTGGGTAATTTGCATAGCTAGGTCAGTAGTCCCATTCCTTGAAAATGTGGCAGTCAAGTGATGCATTAAATGAAATGAGTGTAAATGATCGGCATAATAGGACAAAATCGTTAATGAATTAAATATTTAATTACAAACATCATGGATAATCTACAGAATTCAATATTTCACAAGGAGCAAACATGGAAATAAGGAAAACTTGCGTGAAGTTCCCCGGGATAATGGTTAGCAACGTCCGGGGGTATGGGTTAGCAACACCCAGGGGCTATGGGTTTTGTAACGACGTGCGTTAACCAATCAAAATCCTAGATATATACTAAGCCGGGGATAAGTGGTTATAACCAGTTTAAATGGAACAATTTCCAAGATAAAAGATTAAATAGTTAGATATTATTATTATTTCATTTAATTGCAGGAGCATATCTTGGGAGGATGCCATCCATTATTATGACTTGGCAGTGAAAACTGATAACCATGATGAAGGTGGAGAGTATGATAGTACCATTAATGATCCTCTGTATCAGATACAAGCTAAACAGGCAGAGCTGTACAGATATGGAGGTCATGGTCTAAAGAAAGACCCTAGTACTGCTGGTAAGTCACAGAGATATTTGCACAATACAAAAATTTTTAGTATCCTTGCAGACTGTGTCAGTGTGCGCCCTTTTTGAGCAATAATTTTTTAAAGCAATTGCTTTTATGCTATCGCGTATGGCCATCTTTGTGACCCAGATCAGAGACCCCGCCCATATCAAGCCATAGTATTTTGTTAAACAGGCTCCTGGTCTGTCATTCTTTAACACCTATGTATGTTTTCTAATGCAATACATAGCTTGAAACTTTAAAAAAACGTTAGTGGATTTAAGAAGTTTCAGAATATGTTCTTGTAGATGTATTTTTGTATTTAAAGGGTCAACCGTTTGACTATCAAATAACATAGAAGTCCGAGTGAAAAAAAGTACATTTTTATAACTGCGATTCCGTTTTCCGCCGTTCGTACGATGTTTCAACAAAATATGGATTCATTCAGTTGTTGATTTAGTATTGAAAATTTAACTGAATGATCTCCTATTAAATACGGTTTTATATGTTTAATTTGTGTTTCTTTAAGAGGTCAGGTGCTCTTGTTCATTCATAAAATTATCGTTCATTCATACATTTATCGTAAAATCAAAATCACTACACAGGTTAATGCGTAGTGTCAAATGATTACCTGTAATCTAAAAATAGAAAAAACTTTGTTTGCGCAAATAATTTAGCGGAACGAAACCCTTGTTGAAAACACATAACAATAAGTTCGTTTTCCTTTTCTGTCAAACTCCGTAATATTTATCGATCACCTTACTAATGAAATGGACCCGTCCAAACGTAGTAGATGCCAAGTCGGTCCAGATGAAGAGATATTTCAATTTGGAATTTTCTAGTTACATAGATTGAAAAAAAGTACGTCTTTTTAAATATCATGATCAAAACTGGGAATGCATAACAAATGTCAGATGAAACCATTATCCTCGTCTTTTCAGTGAACAAATCTACTACGTTTGTTGACACTCGACGGTCCACCGTGTTAGCAATTTTATTTCACATGTTTTCGAAATATTGAAGATCATTTTTCGCAATGTTTCCTGAAAATTGATAAATGTCAAAGCAATGTAGAGCTGTTTGTTCTTGTTCGTATAATAAAATTGAGAATGGAAATGGGGAATGTGTCAAAGAGACAACAACCCGACGATAGAAAAACAGATACAACAGCAGAAGGTCACCAACAGGTCTTCAATGCAGCGAAAAATTCCCGCACCCGGAGGCGTCCTTCAACTGGCCCTAAACAATACATCAGTGATAACGATTTAATGTCATGTTTGTCTGTGATGACCCCCCCCCCCCCTTTCGGGATTGCATGAGAATTATAGTTATCTCGTACCAACATGCACTTGTTTCTATCCATAGGAAGGTCGGCTATCCATATAAAACTATTTTGGATAGAAACAAGTGCCTGTGCACGTACCGCATCAGAAGGACATACATGTATATCAACTGAGCAATAATGTTTGGAACTTAATTTAAAAATGATGACAAAGTACCATTATGAAAATATTTTAATAAGCTGAAATATATATTTATTCTTTACATGTTTATGTCTTGTAAGATATTTTATTTCTTTCCCGTTTTTTAACATTTGCGTCTGGAAAGTTGAAATGTTTTAACTTAATCATTGGTGTTAATGGTTAAATATAAATTAATAATGAAAATTGTTAAAATTAAATCAATAAAGGAAATTATTGCCTAGTTACAAACACTACCAGGGGATAATCCATGATGATTTCTTTTTGAGTTATATGTTTCAGCACATGTATATTTGACCCCAACTTTAGCCTGGTAAACGTGTTGTCTCCTTGTGAAATATAAAACATATTAAAAATGACTTTCTGCTAAAGTCTTTTATTTATATAAAGTTAAAACCTTCTTACTTCTAACTAGACAACACTCATGTCAGGTTTAATTATTATATATATGTGGATGAAAAATAAAAGTCCCCAAACATTAACATGACAGCAATTGCTTTTACAGCCTTTAAGGCTTTGATTCATGTCACTCTATTGAGCTGAGAAAAGAAATTATCAGTCAGTAAATCAAAAGAAAATTTTGCAAAAAAGCAATAATTATAGATTATCGTTGATCATCTCAACGAGATTGATTTTCTCGCTTGAGCTGGTACAGCGAAAGTGAGAAAAGCAATCGAGTTGAGATGACCAATGATAATCTGTTTATCGCTATTTTACCTATGACGACGTTGTCAATTTCATGTCAATTTCGTTAGCAACGCCGCATGTCCTTAGTTTCTAGCGATAATTTTTCCATCTCAAGCGAGAAGCATGATATGAAAATTATCACAAAAAAAGATCAAAAGAAAAATGCACAAAATAGCGATAATGAGTAGTATACCTTAGAAGAATGGGTATTATTATATTGCTTTGAATGTTTCTTCTATCCGTTAGCTTAGATGCTCCACTGTTAATTAAAAACTGTGACAGTTAAATCCATTATTGATGTGTTCGAAACTTAAGTTGCACTACCATGCTAATAAAGGAGACATTTTATTATAGTTGAGGGATATTACCAATTCTTTGCATTGGGTGTAATACAAAAGCATTTTGTATCAATATTTAAAAGTATAAAATTTCATGCATCTTTCTTTTTTTACAGGTGATTTATATAATGAAGCAGCTGAGGCAGCCATGGCTTCAATGAAGGGGAGACTAGCCAATAAATACTTTGCTTTAGCAGAAGAATGCTATGCTGAGATTGAGGAAGAGGAAGAAGAATCTGAACAGTAAAGACCCTAACATATGAAATGGACTTTCCCGTTTCATTGATGTTGGTTTAGTCCAATGCTATTTTGAGTAAAATTCTTGGATTATTTGAAAACAGTGATATTTTTGTATTTAAAACTTTTGCTTGTTGCATTTCAAAATGCTTTGACAATTTGCTAATGAATGATTGATTTGTAACAAGTTAAACCATATTTTTTCATTGTTGTGCATTTTACAATAATTCCAGTTTTAAGTGTCATTAATGTAGTGAATTATGTTGTAACTTTTTATAAATATTATGCAATATACTCATATTCACAAAATAGTGCTAAAAAAAGTTTATCTCTTTTTATATAGCGATTTAAATAAATAACATAAAATGTTTGGACTCTCTGTACAGCTGCTATTTATATGATGCTGTAGATGGTTGTATATTTTCTAATAAGTGCTGATTTTTTATTTTCTTAAAAAGTGCTGATTTTCAAGTTTTTTTTAAGAAAGTCTATTCAAAAAGTGTATTTTTAAAATACTTTTAAATTGAAAGATTCAGGGATCGATATTTTGATTTTATAAATCTTTAATTTAGGACCTGTATAAGAAAAAGGAAATAATCAGTTTGGTTTTACAAATTTTTTCTTTCCTCTGCTGTAGATGCTTTAAAGAGACAAATTGCCACATTCTGACTAGCAATTAAGAATTTGATTTTGTTTTCTAAATACTTAAGTATTAATGAATTCTGTGTTTGACTTTTCTTTGAAAACAATGCATTCAGGTAAAATTTTAAAACCACTCATAGTTTTTCTATGAAGCTGCTCAAACCTTTTTAAGTTTGTATTTAGTTGTTGTTGTTTAAATGTTAAGTGAGTTTTAATCGCTGTATTCCATATTTATGCAACATTACATACTTATGATAGAATAAGTGATCTCAGCATGGTATTTCATGTCATTGTTGTTATATGTATAAAGTTCTACTATTTTATAATTGATTGTAGTAAAGTCCTATTATAGACAATATTATTGTTTATGTTATCAGAATAGGTTATGATGTGTATCAAATGGCAATGTATTCATTTTTCAGTATTCAATGTTTTGAAATAATCATCTAGTAATTAGAGATGAATAAGTATAATTCTTCATGCGATTTTGATGTACTCATACCAGTTGGACAACAGTAAGGCAATAAGACCAGGATGTAATTGTCTCCAGACTAAAAAGTACTATATTCAAATCATCAAGCAATACTCATAATCTAGATATTTAGATCATTTATTCTGTATGTCTAACATACAATGCGTTTTACATTATCATTAGATTTTTCTATTCATTTATAATATGTTCTGTCTTTGTTATTCCAAGTTTTACGGAGTGAAAAAAATTAGAAATGAACCATGTTCTCCTCAGTTTTTTGCTGAATTTGGAAAACAATATCATTTTTTTAAGTCAACAATTTATAAAATGAGGATGTATTAGTTGAACATCAATGAGTTGTAACATTTAAATTCTTGTTAAAGATCATGCTAGATAACCATAATTTTCATTGCTTATTATAACAGATGTTTATTTTTTTTTATATTCAAGTGTTTTTTATTTTTCCAAGATACTTGGATTCATGTTATGTGTATTTTATATATGTTGTTATAATTTTCTTTTGTTATTTTTTGTGCTATTGACTATAACTATATGTTTCAAATAGAGCATACTGTCATTTCGGCTACTAGTCCATATAACTCGATATGATTATTTTTTATGAGTGAACGAAATCTATGATAAAACCTGTTCTAAGAGAACACCCTTCGTCAGAAAATATGTTCCGAGAGACCAAAGGGTCTAATTGATTTCTTTTCCATTGCTATGGTTGTGTTCTCTCAAAGACCGATACTAATATATTTATCTTCTGTTGATTTCCCCTGTGATATTTGTAGAGAGAAGAACTGCATAAAAATTAACAAGGTAAATGACATATGACATGAAAACAAAAATCATAAAATTCAAGACAACAAATTTTCCCAACATAGGATATATCATTGAAAAAAAACCAAATACTGTGTACCTGTATGCTTAATTTACTATTGGAAATTTTATATTGAAGTGTTTGGTATGTTTGATTTGTGTTACATATATATGTTAAATATACTAGGATGGAAAAGTGGGCATTGTTAGATGTTTTTAATTGTAAATGAACAATTGAGATAATTCTTTCATTTTCAATTACTTAAAAGTTTTTTTGATTTGAAAACTGAATGTTATTGATAGAATTAGAATAGCCTTAGTGTAGAGCTGACATGGCAAATATTCTGATGTGTGAAGTCCCTTGTTTTTATTGTGCCAATATAAGATATGTCTCTTAGTAGTTGTTTTTTTGCTGGTTTTTCATGGGGGAATTGCCACTCTGCACAATACTTTAGTGCTAAAAAAAGTTGACATTTACATTATATGAAAAAATCTGTACTTAAAGGGGCACTAGCTGTCAAATTCATTGTAACCGATTTGACTCAAATTCTCATATTTGGTTTATAACAATGTAAAACATTTATCCAAACTATCAAAAGTCTAAAATAAACAGTTTACAGAGCATGGGGTAGATAATATATAGGTTCGTTTCGTGTGTATTTTAGTCCAGACGCCATCTAATTAACTATCGATTTGACCTCAGATGACCATATAAGCGATGTAAACAAAAATAAAGGTACGAATAGATTAAACCAACACGTGCAATTGCATTTTTATAGGTCTGTTTGATTTTATTTTATAGATTGAAAATAGATGTTTCTCATTGTTTTTAACCATATAAGAATGATTTTATGTGCATCGAATTAGTAATCAAATGATTTACCGTAGTTTCACTTTCATTGTTGACATTCTTTTTCTTTAAATAACCAGTACACGTACAATGCATGCGTTGTCAATCTCTAGCTAGGGGTTAACTTGAAGTTCACATGAATACCGGTTAGAATGATGATGACGTTTTCACTTGCAAGTGAATCAGTCAAAAATTATGTTTAATCGCTTATTTCAACAAAATTAAAGGAAATTGATTCCTAAAAGCAAATTATTATTTCATTATTCCAATTTGATTAATGATTGATCTAAAAAAAATCATACTTTATTTTTTTATATATATCGTAGCTAGTGCCCCTTTAAAATCGCTGTTTTACACTAATGATATTAATGAGACAGGTTATTAAATTTTGTAGCAATTTACTCATATTCTTGACAAATTTGTAAATTTCATTTTCATTTCTACATAATTTAATTTTGGATGTAACGCATCTTCTGATTGGCTGACGTTATTTTGTTATCAGCCTATAGACATAATTTAGTCCTGTGACTGTGTCGTCATTATACATGTATTCAGAATATTACAGTACTTTTCTCAACCTCCACATACCAAAATAATTACGGAATGACTAATATTTTTTCTGTCTATTTGAAATAACATAAAAAATGTGGTGCACACTGTTAAATAACCCGCTAAGCTCGTTATTTAGTGTGCACCAAATTTTTTATGTTATTCATAGACAGAAAAAATATTAGTCATTCCGTAATTATTTTGGTATGTGGAGGTAGGGAAAAGTAGTGTAATATTCTGAATACTTGTATAACAAAGTCCATGTAGATGTAAATGTTTTGTTCCATATCTTTACACTTAAAACTTTGGCTACAGAAATATATTGCCAGGTAAACACTTCACAATTTTTAAGGTTTTTTTATAGGTTTAAATATATTAGCATGATTTGAATAGAATACACTTATAATTGTATATGTATGTAGTGTGTAGATAGTATAGGATGGTTATTATAATTGGTTGTTAGTTTACTTATTATTCATGAGAATTAGGTGTAGGCATAGTGTGTTGGTGGTGGTGTAGTATATATTGTGTGTTTTCTAGTTTGTTGTTCATCACTTTTGTCATCGATGTATATTTGTTTTTATGGTCCAAGTATTCTGATATAAGCAACTTATATTTGCACAAAAAATTAACTTGACAGAAATTGCATTTGCACAGAATTACCTGTTTTCATGTGTTTATTTAAACCTGACAAAACTTGAGTTGTTCATATATGATAACTGTATTTAGATAATATCAGTGCGACAAAATTTCATCTATAATTCCAGTAAAAAACGCTCAAAAAATTAATTATATCTATGCAAACCTAAAAAAGATAACTTGGATATTTCTTAGTTATAGAGAATATCAGAATTGACAAGTGTAGAAATAGCTTATAGCTTCTCTGACAAATTCTTGTTAAAAAAAACAAAGGAAAAATAAATATGCATTGTGTGAAAATGAGATGACAACAAAAATTTAGAGTCTTGAAAATTGTGAAGTGTTTATCCTTAGACATACAGCAATAAATAAATGTTAGCATTCATACAAAACATATTTTGATATAACTTTGCTTAAATTAATGTCTGTATTGAATGAGGTCTAATGTCTTGTAACATGTAAGTGATATGTGTACAGCAGTAATTAATCATATCAAGTAATGCTATCAATTACGAAATATACAATTATATTTTACCACAAAACACATTGCACGTTTGAGAGAAATTGATTTGTTTATTGGTTAATGTTTTAACTTTTAAATGTAAGTTTTTGTTTTACTTTGTACATGTTGAAATTGATTTTTACAATTAGATTGTAATCATGGGTTGAAAAGGATTGAACCTGGGAGAAGGCGATGCTTTAACATAAGAATCTGTACATTTGATAGTTTCTAAGGCTGGTTAAACTTTTAGAAAAACTCACGTATAGATTTTTTTCTGTGAGATTTTGACCATGACATTATTCCTCCTGAAATATTCATACCTTCTGTTGATCCTTCTAACTTTTCTGAGATTTTAAATATGAATTTTGTTTATTAATTAGTGTTGAATTATTTTGTTCCCCTATTATATTTTAAATAATTACTAGTTTAAAACTCAATATTTTAATTGAAAGGAATAAACACATTATACACAAAATTATATTAAAGAATAATTCTGATGAATGGCTTTTCAAACAAAATAATATTTTTGTTGAAAATTATCGATATTAAATCATGTCTAAAACCAAATGTATTAACCAGTACATTGACTATGTCCAGATGTTAATGTTCAAGGTTTGTTTAATATTAACAATTACTGCTTGTCTATTAAATGATGTAAATATTTTTAGTATTTTCTTACATTACAGTGTGTTTTGAATGCATTGTTAACAACACTGTATTTATTTTTCAATAAAGTTAATATTCAATATATTTGTCTTTGTTACATGATTATATAAACAAAATTAGATTTGGCCAAATGTTATGTGATGTTTTTTGAAGTTTTTGATATTATTGGTTTTCATTAAAGGTTTGAAAATTGTTGACTGGATTTGACATTGAAATTTATGCTCTTGTAATGTTGATAAGGGATTCATATTACAAAAACCTGTAGTGGCATGAACAGCTGACAATACTTCCATACAACAAACATTATTGACCTATTGCTAATAGTATAAGAAAAACAGACCAAAAACACAAACCATAACACTGAGCAATGAACCATGAAAATGAGGTCAATGTCAAATACAACCTGAAAGACTGACATATATCATAAAATATTTCAATGCAACAAATATAGTTGACATATTGCATATAATATTAGGGGGGAAAAAAATCAAAAATCAAAAACTTAACTTTGACTACTGAACCATAAAAAGAACAGATGACACCTGCCAAGTAGACATGTACACCTTACAATCAGTCCATACACGAAATATAGTAGACCTATCACATACAGTATAAGAAACACAGACCAAAACACAAAAACTGAACTATAACTACTGAACCATGAAAATTAGGTCAAGGTAAGATGACACCTGCCAGTTGGACATAAACATCTTAAAATCCTTCCATACACCGAATATACAAGACCTATTGCTTATAGTATCTGAGATATGGACTTGTTCACCAAAACTTAATATTGTTCCCCGATCCATGAAATGAGGTTGAGGTCAAGTGAAGAATGTCTGACGGGCATGAGACCTTGCAAGGTACGCACATACCTAATAAAAGTCAAGGTCAAGGACAATGGACATGTGACAGACTGGAACTTGTAACACAAGGCATCTATATACAAAGTATGAAGCATCCAGGTCTTCTACCTTCTAAAATATAAAGCTTTTAAGAATTTAGCTAATGTCGCCGCCGCCTCTTTAACTATTCCTATGTCGAGCTTTCTGCGACAAAAATCACAGGTTCAACAAAAATGAGGTCATGGACATGAACAATGCGGAAAAAACACAAAAGCCTTATCATTCAATACATCTAATTCAATATGAGTAAAATATGAATCCTGTGTCCATTCTGTACTCTACTAGAAGTTCAAGGACACCAGCAAGTGAAATATTTGCCTTGAAAGATTTGAAGGTGTGAATCATAAGGACACAAGATTGCACACACCGAAATGTCACATCAGCTTTTTCTCACCATGATTGATTTTATGTTGAATGTTGTTAATCAACAGTTTTACTAAAAGAATCCTTTAAACTTATCATTACAAGTAATTGATACAATAAGGTCAAGGTCAAATAAACCCTGCCAGACAGACATGTACATATTACAAATCATTTCATTCACCAAGTTGACCTTTTGGTTATAGCATCTGAGAAAAAGATTAAACTATGAAAAACAACACATTTACCAATGAACCATGAAAATGAGGTCAAGGTCAGAAGAACCTACCAAGCAGTTGTGTCATTGGCAGTAATACCACATCTTCTCATACCAACTCCCTAAGGAAAATTTGATCTTAGCACAATTTGGTTTTTCTTTTAAGTCCCTTCCGGTTAGATAGCTCCTATCATTTGTTTGTTTTTCTTTAATTTTTAGCTTTTTAACCTTTATCTATCCTGTTAATGTGTGTTTGATTGATCTCAGTTTTTAAATGGTAAAAAAAATCGATAATGAGATGACAATTTTTACTTGGTTTCCCCTGAAATTTCATGTGTGATCTCATGGAATAAGGCAACCATGCCTCCCCATAGAAAGAGCCCTTTTTCAGATCATTGGAAATGAAGGATTAAATATATTTTCATATCATCTAAATATCATCCATTCCACCACAAAATATCTTCCAATACCATAAGTATCCATTCTCTACAGTAAACTTTTATATGTGTTAAAAAAAATGCTCTTATAGCCTGTTTTTTTTAATTTGAAAAGTATAGTCTCCAAGGAAGAAATCTGATTAATTCACAGTGGTTTCAGTGATAGAACCTTTATTTATAAATCGATTGGTTTTAATGTTTCAAACGAGCATTCCAGATGAAGGTTAATTCCACACTTATTAGGATGCACAAAGTTTATAAAAAGTTTTTTTCATTTACTAGTTATAAAATGGAACTAAGAAGCTTGGTTACACTTTCATTACCGTACATCTCATAACCGTTCTTTTAACCTTGAAAATATTAAGGACATAAAATCTCCAAATCTTGTATTAATATTATGTTTGAAGACATAACAAAACTGACATACAGTTTCAAGTTTTAATAGATTAACTAATGTGTAGTTCATAAACTATCTTATCTTAAAACAGTGGTATAAAATCTATCTGTGTTTCATGGTCTACACTGGCCACTGAACTACAATTTAATATTAAAATACAAACAAATTATATAAATGAGTTTCCTGGTAGTAAATCATGCTTCCTAATTTGGGATTTTTCAACAAATAAACACCCTGTAAGTCCCAAATACATGCCTATCAATTGGGACAAAAAATGCAAAGGAAAATTATGTTTTGTGGTCAAAAATAGTGTTTTAAACAGCCTATATATATTTATTAAAAGTTTATTATTCAAACAACTTTACTCTTCTTTCATTTTTTGTACTTTTAATATGTACTTATTACATGCCTTTTACTATATGCCTGTGTCACGGTGCCCTAATATCGAAAAATAACAGATTTAACGGTGAGATTTTTCCAGAATTATAGAATGAGCAAATGCCCCAAACACAAAGAAACTAGTTAAAGAAAGTGATTAAAATTTTGAAAACTTAAACCACAGAGTGTTTGTATTGATAACTGGCAGAAAAACTAAGTTCATAAATAAGTAAAATACAGATAAACAGGATTTTTTTTCCCCTTAAAATTTACTTCTGGATACTATCTTATGATAATGAATAAGCTTCTATTCAAGTTTGGTAGAAATCAAGGATGGTTTAAGAAAGTTATTAAAATTTCAAACCAGATGCTCTGCAGGGCGTAGCTTTATACGACCGCAGAGGTTGAACCCTGAACAGTTGGGGCAAGTATGGACACAACATTCAAGCTGGATTCAGCTCTAAATTTGGATTGTGATTAAATAGTCACAGCATAGGTTTCTGACACAGAATCAATGTGGTCTAATGAACTTAAAATATTTTTTTTGCCTTTGATCAATTCACTATGCTGTTGAATATTAATCCTCTCAAAAAAATGTTTGAAGAAATTTTCTTTTTATTTATGAAATCTGAAATGAGAAAAATTTACCCCCCCCCCTTTTTTTTCACATCTCCCTTTCCCTTTTTCCAAAACTGATCTCAATTCAAATTTCTAATGGAGTTTGCAACAAAGGTAAAATAAAGTGCTTGTTATCACTGAATGGTAAAGATTGTTTTAATTTATCAGTTGGTAGTAAAAGTGAATATACATTGTATATTGTATAAAACAATGATTTTAGTTGATTCAACTACTATTCTGGACAAAGAAAGATAACTCCAATTGAAAATTTCTTGCTATTGCACAATATTGTGCAATTAGATATTTCTTGCTATTGCGCAATACTGTGCAATTGAAAATATTTGCTATTGCACAATACTGTGCAATTGAAGATTTCTTGCTATTGTGCAAAACTGTGCAATTGAAAATTACTTGCTTTTGCTGAATACTGTGCAATTGAAAATTTCTTGCTATTGCACAATACTTAATATAATAATTTTGGATCCTGATTTGAACCAACTTGAATACTGGGCCCATAATCAAAAAATCTAAGTACATGTTTAGATTCAGCATATCAAAAAAGCCCAAGAACTCAATTTTTGTTAAAATCAAACTTTTAGTTGAATTTTGGACCTTTTGGACTTTAATGTAGACCAATTTGAAAACGAGACCAAAAATTAAGAATCTACATACACAGTTAGATTTGGCATATCAAAGAACCCCAATTATTCAATTTTTGATGAAATCAAACAAAGTTTAATTTTGGACCCTGATTTGGACCAACTTGAAAACTGGGCCAATAATAAACAAGAGTGCACACGCTGAAATGTCTCGCCTTCTATACTAATCATTGATATTATGGTGATAGTCCTAAGCATAAAGCTAAGCTTTATTACAACTGTCACATAAACTTAACATTAACCAAGATAACTAAACAAAGACCAATGAACCTTGAAAAAGAGGTCCAGGTCAGATGAACCATGCCAGGCAGACAGGTACAGCTAACAATGCTTCTATACAACATATATAGTTGACACATTACTTATAGTTTAAGAAAAATAGACCAAAACACAAAAACTTAACACTGTGCAATGAACCATGAAAATGAGGTCACGGTTAAATAAAACCTGCTCGACTGACATAAAGATCATAAAATATTTCCATACACCAAATATAGTTGACCTATGGCATATAGCATTAGATAAAAAGACCAAAACTCAAAAACTTAACTTTGACCACTGAACCATGAAAATGAGGTCAAGGTCACATGACATCTGCCCGCTAGACATGTAAACTTAACAATCATTCCATACAACAAATATAGTAGACCTATTGCATATGGTATGAGAAAAACAGACCAAAACACAAAAATTTAACTATAACCACTGAACCATGAAAATGAGGTCAAGGTCAGATGACACCTGCCAGTTGGACATGTACACCTTACAGTCCTTCCATACACCGAATATACTAGCCCTATTGCTTATAGTATCTGAGATATGGACTTGACCACCAAAACTTAACCTTGTTCACTGATCCATGAAATGAGGTCGAGGTCAAGTGAAAACTGTCTGACAGACACGAGTACCTTGCAAGGTACGCACATATCAAATATAGTTATCCTATTACTTATAATAAGAGAGAATTCAACATTACAAAAAATTTGATCTTTTTTTTCAAGTGGTCACTGAACCATGAAAATGAGGTCAAGGACATTGGACATGTGACTGACAGAAACTTCGTAACATGAAGCATCTATATACAAAGTATGAAGCATTCAGGTCTTCCACCTTCTAAAATATAAAGCTTTTAAGAAGTGAGCTAACGCCGCCGCCGTAGCCGCCGCCGGATCACTATCCCTATGTCGAGCTTTCTGCAACAAAAGTTGCAGGCTCGACAAAAAATCAAGTACTTTTTTAGATTCAGCATATCAAAGAACCCCAAGGATTCAATTTTTGTGAAAATCAAACTAAGTTTAATTTTGGACCCTTTGGACCTTAATGTAGACCAATTTGAAAACGGGACCAAAAATTAAGAATCTACATACACAGTAAGATTCAGCATATCAAAGAACCCCAATTATTCAAAAATCAAACAAAGTTCAATTTTGGACCCTTTGGGCCCCTTATTCCTAAACTGTTGGGACCAAAACTCCCAAAAACAAACCCAACCTTCCTTTTATGGTCATAAACCATGTGTTTAAATTTCATAGATTTCTATTTACTTATACTAAAGTTATGGTGCGAAAACCAAGAATAATGCTTATTTGGGCCCCTTTTGGCCCCTAATTCCTAAACTGTTGGGACCTTAACTCCCAAAATCAATCCCAACCTTCCTGTTGTGGTCATAAACCTTGTGTTTAAATTTCATTGATTTCTATTTACTTATACTAAAGTTATTGTGCAAAAAAACCAAGAATAATGCTTATTTGGGCCCTTTTTTGGTCCCTAATTCCTAAACTGTTGGAACCAAAACTCCCAAAATCAATCACAACCTTCCTTTTGTGGTCATAAACCAATTTGAAAACGGGACCAAAAATTAAGAATCTACATACACAGTAAGATTCAGCATATCAAAGAACCCCAATTATTCAAAAATCAAACAAAGTTCAATTTTGGACCCTTTGGGCCCCTTATTCCTAAACTGTTGGGACCAAAACTCCCAAAAACAAACACAACCTTCCTTTTGTGGTCATAAACCTTGTGTCAAAATTTCATAGACATCTATTTACTTAAACAAAAGTTATAGTGCGAAAACCAAGAAAATGCTTATTTGGGCCCTTTTTGGCCCCTAATTCCTAAAATGTTGGGACCAAAACTCCCAAAATCAATCCCAACCTTCATTTTGTGGTCATAAACCTTGTGTTAAAATTTCATAGATTTCTATTCACTTTTACTAAAGTTAGATGACAATAATAAAAGTATTCGGATGACGACAACCACACAGACGACGACGCCAACATGATATCAATATACGACCAAAAAATTTTCAATTTTTGCAGTCGTATAAAAATTTAACCATAGAGTAAATATTTGTGGACGCCACCACAAACGATGATGACACAAAAGAGGGACGAAAGATACCAAAGGGACAGTGTAGGATCACTATGTCTAGCTTTTGCGACAAAAGTCACTGGCTCTACAAAAATGAACAAAGAATTGATAAATTGGATGATTCCATTACTAAAATTGAGAATGGAAATGTTTACTTTGCTTATCTCCTATATAAAACCTTGAAGAAAATCAAAATATAGGGTAAGTCTTGATGATGCAATAAAATGATGTCACTAGATCTACTACAAATGGAAATTTATCAAATTGAGTTATTGTCCTTTTTCAGGACCATTTTGGCTAAATTGATTAGAGCACAAGCATTATCAAGATTTGAATAGTGTCTGCAAGTAGACAGACCCAACAACACTTTCTGTTGAATATCTTTTCAGGTTTGTACTCTACATTATTTCTGTGATTGAAGCAACCAAATATATTGGCAAAGTCAGCAATTCTCTGTCTTTTATTTAACTCAAATAAATCATTGTGAGTCTTCTAACCATCATAGTCCTTATTGACTTTTTTCCCAGAAACGGTGTGAAAATACTGTTTTAGAGGAAAAGATCGTGGATACTTTATCATCAGTTAGAAGCAAGAATATTCTTTGGTCTTTACTATCTTTTGGTGTATTAGAAACACATGGATGCTTTACACACATCCAATTTTGGGCCCTTGAAACTGGATTTTTTTTTACCCTATGTATGATATGCACATACATGAATGGAGAATAAAATCCCTTTTTTTTAAATTCAGTCTAACATTCATTGAAACAGGATTTTTAGTTTTGCATAAATATAAGTCTAGAAAGGGTTGATACCAGGTTGAAACAGACACTTTTAAATATTTATTTCTTTAAATTTACAATCTTGAATTCCAATGTGAATACACCTTTGTGTGCAGCAACTATGCATCATTAATACTCTAAATAAAAGTGACGCTACCCAAATTAGAACATAATCAGACTTTTGTTGTAATAATTATTGTTTATAAATTTCATAACATTTGGTTGAAGCAAACTTAAGTTAGAGAACAGAAACAAAATAAATTCTTTGCTGAGTGCAGCCTGATACGACCGCAGAGGTTGAACCTTGAACAGTTGTGGCAAATTTGGACACAATATTCAAGCTTGATTCTGTCTGAATTTGGATTGTGATCAAATTTTTGACATCGTATAGGTTTCTGACACAAAATAAATGTCATGATCTTACAAATCTACTGCACAATACTGTGCAATTAAAGATTCTTTTTAAAAAATTAAA
This sequence comes from Mytilus edulis, assembly GCF_963676685.1. NCBI lineage: Eukaryota > Metazoa > Mollusca > Bivalvia > Mytilida > Mytilidae > Mytilus > Mytilus edulis. The sequence goes on along the minus strand of NC_092352.1, from coordinate 26,462,216 downwards.
AAAAATTTGAACCCCCAAACTTTTTGAATCCCCCTTCGAGCAATTACCCCCACACTCCAACCCAGCCTTTCCTTTGTAGTATGGAACCTTGGAGTATGATTTCAGAGAGATCCATACTCTTAAACATGAGTTATTGTCTGGAAACTAGAAAAATGTATTTTTGGCCTCTAATTCCTGCATGAATTGGGCAATTACCCCCAAACTCAACCCCAGTCTTCCTTTTGTGATATGGAATCTTGTGGTACGATATAAGAGAGATCCATACACTTACACACAAGTAATTGTACAGAAACTACAAAAATGCTAGTTTTTTGCCCCTTAATACCTAATCTGTTTGCACCATAACCCCCAAAATGATTCCAAATCTTCTACTTGTGTTATTAGACATTGTGGTACAATTTCAGAGCAATTGCAATACTTATACACATGTTAATATCCTGAAAGTAGAAAATGCTTGTTTTGGGCCACTAATTCCTAAACAGTTGGGACCATCATCCCCAACCTTCCTTTTGTGGTATTGAACCTTCTAATTAAATTTCATAGAGATCCATTCACTTAAGGTAGCACAATACAAAGATTTTTTTACTTCCAATCACTAACCTTTGAAAGGCTGTAACTTTCTTATGAATGCATAGAAAATAATAAAAGAGGTATATATAGATAGATAAAAAATTAATCTTTTAAATGAATGCAATATTTCTATTATGCAATCATTATGTAATCAATTATTATTGAATTAGTGGCAAAATCTGGGTAAGTTCACTTGAATGAATTTAGCTCTATCATCTCTTTAACTATACAGAAAATTTTAACGAAAACTTAATCAACACATCATGGGCTTCAAAAGGGTGTCTCAGATTGTCTCTATGGTATTCTATTCTCTCATAAATCTCTAATTAGTGTAAACATCCTGACCACATAAAAGAAGATAATGTCTATACACTCTATCTGAAATCTGAGACACCCTTTTGTAGATAATGGCCATAGGAACAACATATAATAAATTCAACCCTCTAGGGATACCTATGCAGAAGCTAATTTCATTTGAAAGTTGAAATTTGGCGAAAAATATTTTAGACACAGTTAACATTATAATTGGTTACATAATTGTTGCATAATACTAACATTGCATTAATTTGAAAGAGTAATCTGTTAGCTATCCAAAACTACCACTATTATAAATTTTCAAGCATTATTAAGAAAGTTACAGCATTTTAAAACTTGGGAGTTGGAGTTATAAAATCTTTGTATTGTGCTACCTTAAACTAAAGAAATGGGGGACACAAAATGTGTCTTCGACGAGGCAGACGATGACGACATCATACCATTATACGATCCCAAAAATGTTTTTGCAGTCGTATAAAAAATCAGCCTTTTTTCCATTTGTAAAGGGGCATAACTCTAGAACAGTAGAAGTGATACCACCAACAGTCTATCTTGATCTGTGTTTTGTGGTAATAAGCATTGTGTATAAGTTTCATAACATTTGGTTGAGTCAAACTAAAGTTAGAGAATTAAGTAATTTTTCCAATTGAAAAGGGGCACAACTCCAGTACGTTTAAGTGACCCCACCAAAATTCAAAATTGATCTGGTTTTTTTTTGTTAAAATCAGCATTGTGTATCAGTTTCATAACATTTGGTTGAAGCAAACTTCAGTTAGAAAACGGAAACCAACTTTGGGACATACGGACAGACAAAGGTAAAACTTAATGACCTTTCCACTACAGCAGGGGCATAAAAAGACAACCTTTTAAAGTACAGTCAAACCATTTCATTTATACACTTCCTTTAGTAATTAAAATCAAACACACCCCTAATGTAGTGGTCAGGGATCAGGTCTGTTTAGTATTGATTCAAATGCCTCATGTGTAACCCTGACATCTGTGGTAAGGGATATTCAATTATAAATCATAAATACAGGTTTTCTCATTTATTCTATACATCATTCTATAAATTGCAGTTGACAACTTATACACAGTGTGTGCAGCATACACACACACTTACATACACACTAATACATGTTACATACATTCCTCTTGTCCAAAATAAATATTTTAGACATTTTAAATACTTTTTTCTACTTTATACAATTTTTGTTGATATTGAAATGGTTTCTCTGAGGCACTCATATAATTCGCTTTAATCATGATCATTCTACTTATAACAATAGACTTTAACCATATCATAAGCATTTTCTGAGACACTTTTACTCCTGGGAAGAATTTTACATTATATTCTACCTTGATCAAATCTATAAATAATAAGTGTGAAAATAAATTAAATTGTCTTATAAACAGGTAATGTAAGTACTGAAAGGGGGAAAAAAATCTTCAGAATAAAAAGATAGGAAGGAATAAGAGAAAGTTGACAGTTCATAGACTATTGTTTTTTCCTATACATATTGTAAGATCATCAATTTTGGAGTCTTTATAAATTCAAGGGATGAATTTCTATCTACTTTATAAATAATATCTTCTTTATGTTAATCAGGATATGAATAACATGCACAAACATATGTACCAGACAGTCTACTATAAATTCTTATACAAAATTCAAAAAACTATAATACATTCATACATTTTAATGATTATAATATATGGACAATATAAATATGCCACCCATCTCATACAACAGAAACACAATTTGCCAAGAGGTCATGATATAGTCTCTTATCTACCAAGTGTCACTAATCATAACCATATTTTAGTACATCTTAAAACCTGACATAACAAGAAGGGCATCACTTGTGAAAACATGAATTAAAACAGACGACTATTTAAGTATGTCAAAATATAAAATGAAATGTTTGCAAAGATATGTTGTTGGATAAAATTGCCAGCTTTGCCTTCAGTTAATATAAAACTCAAATTCCTGGTTTCTTTAGTTAGGAATTTAATTAGATCTAAAAATAAAATTTTCTGGTATAATTCGCTCATGTGATGGATGCTTCATGACTAAGTCGTGTATCTTTTCAGTCTTAGTTATATTCTAGGAGTAAAACTTACTTTCTTCTGAAAATCTAAATTAAGTGTGTTAATGAACAAATTATATTTGCAAAACATTTCAATTTATATCATATGTTTTATGTACATCTATTCATGCTGTTAACAATTATGGAAAATGTACATTCAGTTTATAAATAATACAATTTGCCCTAAAAACCGAATTCTCAACATTATAAAGTGTAACAAAAATATTTTGTTGAAAATTTCTGATACAAAGAAAGTGTGAAATTTCATTCTAATTCAAGAAATAATGTAATGGAATATGCCCTTTCATTCCAAAACATGATTAACTTATCCTCTGAAACTATAAGGCAGTGAATGGAGCAGTGAAGGCTTATAAAGAATGTCATGAGACAAAGCAGACTGCAAATTTATAACAGGACTAGAAAGATTGGTACTGACCACATTAAAATCCAAAGTTAAATTGTATTCTAAATGTCAAATGTAATAGTAAATTAGCCAACTTATCATCTTCTTTTAAGTTTTGCATAACACCTATAGGTTTTTATGACAATGACTAGTGGCAGGCTTTATTGTAGACATTCAATTATTTTTGCACCAGCCTACATGGTTAAAAAGTTTTTTCTAAGAAACATAATTTTTTGGGTTTTATATATAAAAACTATTTTGATTAGCAATCGAGGAAACATGTTTGGAAAACAAAGAGTAAATTGTACATTGCTTTTAACTTTCTCTCGCCCCCTAATGAATTCAAAGTTGTTGTTTCTTCACCATGACTTTTACACTGAAGGTTGATTTAAAAAAAGGAACTTTCAACAATTAAGATAACAGCGAGAACAAAATAACGAAACATGAATAATAATTATCCTCTATATCATGCCTACAACATTTATAAATGTAAAGGATGTGTATCAAATCAAAAGGAGTATGCCTCAGATATTATACAACTAATACATTTTAATCATATGTTCAAAATCATTACTTTCAGTTTGGTGTAGTTACTGGAAACTGAAAAAATTATATACTAAAACTTTACTATAGAGACAGATATAATTCTACAAACACCAAAAATGTTTTAACAACTGATAAATTGTATTCCTGTATATATAAAATTCATTTTGACATAAATATCAATTTCATTAGAAAGACTAGTAATATACCAGTTAAAATAATGAACACATTCTGATAAAGATCTGTAAAACATTTTTTTATGAACAGATTGATACATTGAGCAACAAGCTTTTCACACAGTCACAAATGATACTTTTTACAAAATGAAAAACAACATCAGCATTTCATCACAGCTGGCAAAATACGGTAGAAAACATTTCTATACTTAATGAATATTCAATAACAAAACTTATTAAAATAATGGATGCATGTTTGTCCTGTTTACATTGAAATATTGTTAACAAATTGAAAATAAATAAACATGAAATATTCATCATCATGAAAACAACCACTGAACATTAGTAATTTTCTTTGTATCCGTAAATGTATTTTGAATAAGTGGAAATTGTACCCTATAAAACTCTCCCACGTTTCATGGTGACTGTAAAAAAGCCAAGAATCTAACATTCAAAGGTTGTCTTTGTGTTTTACCTCATATGTGATTGTTTCAGTGTTTTATTGTTAGTTATCAATAGTCTGTCATATAAAATGTCCGGACTTCTTGGTTATTTTTCTAGAATATTTGATGTTGACAACAGAGGTAGAAAATTAATACCTTTTAATGTCAACACCTGGCTTGCCATGCCAAATAAATAAGTAGCACAGTAATAGTATAGAGTTTTGAGACAAACATGCAGTTTCCAAATTGGAATATATTGTTGGTATTTTTGTGAAAATATGTAATATGATTAAAACAATATTGCTCTCTACTGATTTATGAAAATGTAAATTTTCAATACACAAACTTCTTTAATTTTAATGTATACTTATACTTGAAATACAGCCAATCTTAAAATAAAATCAAAATAGGATATCTTTACCTCTGAGTTATAGAAACAGTATTTTCATTTTTTTTAAATTTCTGTGAAAACAACAGAATTCAAACCAAAAAATGTTTCAAGTCCAATGTAACTTCTGTTGTAAATATTTTTATTTTGTTTTGACAGTCACAATTTAGCATTCTCTATGCACATATATATGCATATCAACAAATACAATTCATCAAATGTCTTTAAAACTTTCTACTTTTCTTTCGTGATGGAGACTCCATTTTTACATGATCTGGTGAAGAGGTTCTTTTCCTTGAATCATAGTTTCTTGCAAATTCATCCAAAATAAATTTATTAAGTTCTTCTAAGCTATTATTTCTACCCGCAATTGGTTGAGAATTGGATGGTCCGTTATGTCCTTTGTAACCAACACTGATGTTTGACATAGCACCATTCAAACCTGAAATTATACACAACAAATGTTAAAGGCTATGTATACATTTGAAAGAATTATAAATAGATATGTATATTTACAGCAAAATAAGAAAGTATCAAATATCATTGTTCATGGCGGATAAATTAAAATCTTAAATCTATCATATTAGCTAGAGGCATTAGTCTCATAATACTGGTTACCAGTTTGCAATTATGAGTAAATAAGATGTAGTCAGGTCAATGCATCTCATCATTTTCATATAAACATGATAAAGCCATAATGATTACCAGGATTAAAGAAAACCTAAATTATAAATCTGTGAGTTTGAAATTACTGATTGATTGATTGTTGGTATTTAACTTTTGTGGCAGGTAATGTTTACTGGTAATGTTTACTGGTGATCAAAGCCGGAGAGCCTGGAAAGCCCTGAGAGACCTACAGCTTTCAACAGGAAAACTGGGAATATTAGTCAATTTAGATTGGATCAAACGTATCTGCTTAAGTGCAGAGTTTAAAACTTACGACCTCATTTTTACAGGCAACAGAAACAGTAGTTTAATTAACTACATTTTGTACATGAAGTCTTTTCAATAATGAAATATTTAAAATGAACATAGACATTGAATGCTTTCTATCATATTTGTTTTTTTATTACTGATTTATAGAACAAATACAATGCCATAGGTTATTTTGTTTGAATTGTTCTACATTTTTTGTTATTTCTCAGCCTTTTATAGTTTTCTATACAGTATGAATATTGGCCTTGTTGAAGACCAGATAATGACCTGTAGTTGCTACAATCTACATCATTTGGTGTCTGACTCTGGTGGATAGTTGTCTCACAAAACACATTCCTAAGTTACAATCATACCACATCTTACTTTTGTATGGAAGAAAAAGAATGGTGTAGCTAAAGTTAACAATATATTTGATTTCCTCAATCAGAACAGATAATAAACTTCTATTTTACTTACACTGTGCTTTCACTTTTTTTAAATTCTTTCTTAATTTAGATAAGGAGTTGATATTTCAGTATTTCAAGGTTATTCCACTCTTGTTTTTTTTGAGAAAATAAGAGAAACATTAGAAATTGAAGTATTAATAATGTTCCTGTATTATAATGAACTACTAGTTGTTAAAAAAACAAAGATTTTTTTCTTATAAAACTTGTTAATCTACCCATAATTATCATATTGTTATATCTATAAAGATGAATGAATATTTTACCTTGAAGAGAAATAGCTTCTCTAAATGCTTGCAGGTCTGGTTCAGATGTTTGCTGGATTGATTCCCCATTATTTACTCTTGGTGAATGTGATCGTTCTAATGTTCTGTTATGATTATGTTTAGTACGATGGCGATTTGGTGGATTCTTCCCACAAAGGAATGCTATAAGGTCTTCCCTGCGAATATGTCGCCTTCTTTTTTTCACCCATGAGATAATGTCTTTAGTTCTGTGCTGTTTCCCCCGTTGTACTCCAACATCTACGCATGTTTCTAATGAATCAACACTATCTGTTAAACAATAAAAAAAAAAACACATGTAAATCAGGTATGCAATAAAATAGTCAAAAAAGAAAGGGAATGGTTTAACCTTGAGAAAAATATCTTACTTTCTTTTTTACAAATTTATGTAGTTTATTATGTTAGTGAATAAGTATTTGATGTCCAATGTAGGGCTGAATTTAATGTATTTTGTATAATTAATTTTCTGTTACTATTGCATCAAGGAGTATTCCAAGTGTAAAATACCAAAGAACTTTAAATACATGCAGCTGATTAAGAACTTTAAGTGTGTCACAGACTCACTAAATATTGTCCTTTGTTTTGGGGTAAACATTAATGCCCCCTTCATCTTACAAAAGAGGTTTTGCTAAGACAGTAAGTGTATGTTAATTTTCTTATAAAAAAAATCCTTTTTATTATTAAAATCTTCATGAATTTACTGCTATTGCATTACTGTCTTCCCGTACAGTATTTTGTTGTTATTTTCCAGTATGCAATGACCTTAACTACATGTAAGAGACCTCTAATTAGAAATTTGGCAACCGGGCTGTGAATGTGCAACGGGAAAACTCTGATGACAGGATGTAAACACATGCACTGGAAGGTGAATAGTAATAACTGATTCTTAAAGAACAAATTTATACAACAAATCATTCAACAACTGTTAAGGAAACGTTAAATTAACAAATGGGAACACATTGAAATCATATAACATGTGCTCCATGTTGTTTGTTTATCAATGTCACAATCCAGATAACTTCAGCAGCAAACTCTGAATGGAATATTATTTGTTGATATGTTATAAATTTTGTAATCGATATAAAAAACATGCATACAAAACTTAATTAAGAATGTATGCAAGCATTGGGTCAATAATTTCAACAACATTAAAATTACAAGTAACTTGTTCATATAACTTTCAGTCCACAGTTTAGTGACAGTTAGTTAAAGACAATAAAATACAAACCTTTGTACAAATGAGTAACTGAAGAAGCAGCATTCTGAAATGGAATCCATACAGAATGATCTTGAATTCGATCTGTGAATAGAAATGAACATATCAATTAAATATTGTGATGGAAATATACAATGTATATTCAATAATCTTATTAAAGACGAATCATGTGTTCCAAGATGTCAAAATGATGATTTCTTTATTGCTGTCTTAACAGTTTCTTTCAAAAAGTAAATGTTTAGTTTTAAATCATTAAATTGTAGACTAAAAGATAGGTTTAAGAGAATAATCAGACAACAATGGGGCAAACTAATTTTTGATTGGGGAGGGGAGCGCGACAATTCATATTGCTGTGTTGGGAATGGTTTAATTTCTCACAGGACAACCATTTCTTTACAAATGGCAAATAAAATAATTTCTTTTAAAGATTACATTCATCTATTTTTTTCTGTACGCAACTTTTGATAAGTCTTAGACAGTTTATTTAGTTCAATTATCTTCTCGGCCGACGTTTTATAAGTAGTTATATCCATTAATATCCATTAATTATACAGGATTCTTTGAGGGATAATTGGCATACTTTTTTTATAACCAAGCTTATCTTTAGAACAGTCAAAACTTAGTTTGAATTCAGAAACAAAAGCTAGGTGTGAGATGATTGAACCACACTACAGGACAATCAATCATATACATGTACATGTAACATGTTAGCCATTGGTTTTCCACACTAGTAAATTGATTCCCCCACCAAGGACCCTCTAAAGATAGAAAGGTTAACATTTCAACTGTTTGCAGATTGGGGATCTACAAATGAAAGCAATCCTCTTTTCCATTACAGTACAGAGAATATTCAAGGTTTCAACATGTACACAAGAAGATGATGTGAAATATCCGGAAAATTTTAAACATTTTTAACATTTTACTATATTTTTCAATTTATATTTGTTAAATAGATATATATTTGTATATATAGTGTCTCATAAGCCTTTCTAGGCTGGGTATTTGTCTTATTTCATTATTGTGCAATGTTTTTTATATAATCTGTATAAAAATCTGTAGACAAGTATGTAATCAAATAAATTATTATTATTTAAAGTCATCACAGTACTTTCATTAAAAAACACAGACTTAATTGGACCAATATAATTAAATTAAATCCTTTAATTGCTCCCATTCATATCAGAACAGGTGCAATTATAGGATTTAATTTGAATATGATTGTAATTAGACCTGTTGCAACACATCTATCTTACTTAAAGGCAACACATTGGTTTTTTTTATAGCTTCCCTTTTAATATTCATTTTAAGGCGAAGTGTACGTAATTGCACGCCTCTAGCGGAATACGGGATTAAAAACGTTCGTCGTTAGTTACGCAAGTTATCTCCCTTACTCCAAGAAAGGACACACGAAAGAGAAACTACTTTCTTCGGTCTATAATGAATCCAACAAGCACGCCTGTGCTGTCTTTAACCTCATAGAAATTATCTAAATAACTCCAATTAGAAATCACAGCATTCTGTACGTTGTTCTGTGTGCAGCCTGACTTAAAAACATTGTTTTAGACGCGTAGGAGAAGGCATTTCGTGTTTATGATATCAACAGAAAGAAAAAACGCCTCACAACAAAATTATAAACAAATAAACAAATAAACATGTAACAATTTTTCTTCTATTGATATCAAATTAATTAAAATGAAACCTGAATTGACCCAACAATATCGTTTTAAAAAGCCGTAGTCTTGAACGAAAAACACAGTACTCAACGTAAAGTTTTATAATAGGTTACACATAATTAATGAAAGACGTGTGAATTTAATTGTTTAATTAAAAAGACGTTGAAATGTTCGTATTTTGTGCAATTGAAAATTTAAGGACAGGATTTATATTCATATAAGAAATCAGACGATACCAAGAGAATAATTTGACCACTTGTGCAAAACTTACCAGTCGGAAGAACAAAGACGGAAAACAAACAAAAAATAAACAAATTATGCCCCAAAAATTACTCATTAACTTAAAAATTTTCTTACTCTAACATTTATCTTAAAATAAGTAAAAATTATGTCATTCAACTCCCAGTTTTCAACTTTTCTACATGTGCAGAAAATAAACAGGTGTCTTCTATTCCGTCCGCAATTTATGGGAAAACTAAATCTAAATTTAGAACCATATTGAAATTGAAAGTACACATGTAAGATAAAATATAACATGTCATTTCTTCTTTCACAAATTCCAATTTCGAAGAGATATATAGCGAAATCTGTTTTCTTTTATTGTGCCTGTGTGCATCATTCAAAATTAGAGAAAGTAATTTTGAAGTATCAAGTCTCAATCCAAGATTATGAATGAATGAAATATAGAATTACGGTGGAAAGGGGGGGGGGGGGTATGACCTTTATCGGAACTCCGGGATCGGATGTTTTTAAGCTCGGGATTTCGGAATTGACCCTTTCGGGATCCGGGAATTCTATTTCCGAATTTCGGGTAGTTGGGATTTAAATTTTTTTTTAATTCGGGACCTCGCCGGATTTCGTGTTTTTAAGGCCGGGATTTCGGGATCTGGATCCTTCCTTCCCTCCTCCCTCTATTATGGTTAAAGAAAAAAGGTCGGGGAAGTTTTGTGATACTTGTAACTGCAATTTAATATTTAGTGGAATGAGAGGTGAAATGTGTTCAGACTATTACATTTCGATTTTTTTTTAAAATTTAACCAAAGTTTACTGCAAGGGGTGTTTAACGACCTCGATGATTATCCATGAGGATCTCGCACTCGGTCAGCTCTAGGTTTTCACCTAGTTCATGATCATACAAGAATTGAGAAGCCTGTGGTTTACTAGTCTTATAATATGAGACTTTGGAGTTCATATAATTTACATTCAACGTTTTTATCGAATATTTCAAGGCTTTTTTACTATCAATGTTGATCCCCTCTTCCAATTGATTGGATAAAATGAATGGATTACCGCCCCTATTTCAAACTGAAGACCTATAAACTGACTGGTATTCCAATTTGTTAAAAGAAATAATTGGTATCTCTATTGATTCAATACCGTAATGCCGAAAAACAATCATTTGTTTCCACGAATTCCGAACAGCTAGAATTATATTCCCGAGTTTCAATTTGAGTAACTCGAATAATTCAAGCCCTTTCCATGTCCGATTTTCTCCCACACGAGAAATGTAGCATTCGTACATCAGCTGAATAAAACGACTGAATTATTCAGGTTACAATTTGTGTAGATCCCGAATGCACATAAAAGTAAAGGTCCAGTCCGACTTTCGGAATGGACTGTTGTAGATTTCAGGTTGATTTCTAGAAATAAAAATCATACAAAAATGTTTCACGCAAATATTCGTCTTCAGACGTGTAAAGTTATACAACGGTTACTAGCCGGTTTGGATTGTGATAAAAAGAAGCGCATGCAATGCATAAAATATATAATGTCGTGGCTCAGGGATGTGTTGAATTATAGAAATGCTTGTGCGGCACAAAGATTAGATTAATTTACCCAAATGTACTAAGAATTACCACACAACTTAAATTTACTTAAATATTGATTTGTTGTCCTGTGCCAGAGAGATGGCTGATATTCTGAGAAGAGACCTTGATGAAATGAAGTTTTATGGGAACAAAGATTTTGAAAACACGTTGCAGTGTTTAGATTTTAACAAAAAATAAGGCACCAAAGTCGAAAATAGTTCTAGTTCATAATGAAGAAAATGTCAACCGTTTTCTAGCTTGGCGATCTCCGCACGCACCCGAATATAATAGACAAATACAATACAATAGTACACAAAACGTAGCATAAAGAACTAAAGACCAAGCAACACGAACTCCAACAAAACAGTATATATTTCATACAAGTATAGGACTATATGAAGCGTCGTAACTGTTGCGGCGACGTCAATAACGTTGTCGTTGTTTTTTGTTTTTTTACACTCAAGATTCAACTTTAACAGGGTATAGCTTGAAAAGTAGCACGGTTGCTAAGGACTTTCTTTGCACCAATCGATTCCTCAGACATTTTAGAATCGTCTCATAAATTTTAAAAAAAATCGATTGTCTAATATAATAGAAAATCTTGGAAATGTAACAATTCCTGCCGAATTTCACGATTTTCCCTATATATCCTTTGTAATTTTGGTGTATGATGCTGGTAACTTCAACAGCTCGTATCTCAAAAACGAAAACGGTTACCCCCTTTTTTTATTTTATTTTCCGATTTATTTTTACAAGCAGAATCTACATGTAAAATTTAAAAAGAATCCATTGTGTAGTTTTATTACGTTCACTTCGCCTTAAGTCAGTAAGTCTTCATGACAATATTTTTTTGAAAATCTGTCTCCTCATATCAGCAAATGTTTGTTTATTATGTGGTTGATAGCATTTAGACCAAGAATTTATATAGTTATAAGAACCTACTATATCATTTCTTAATTGTCTGAGTTGGTTTTTAAAGGACTATTTAAAGGACGTTAATCACTTATTCAAGTTATTGACAGTCAGACTATACTTCAGACACATTCAAAAATGTTCTTTAAGCAGTTTTTCAAATA